>NC_046654.1:20691905-20787953 GCF_900324485.2 Mastacembelus armatus
ACACGACTCAAATGGCCAACTACTGGCGTCTTCTCCACGCCCCCTTTCCCCCCCAACCACGTTAATCATCGGAGACTCAATTATAAGGAATGTACGCTTTTTCAACGCCACTACTCACTGTTTCCCTGGAGCTACGGCCTCAGACATCTTGGCCATGCTTCCTGGATTACTGCCAACACTTCCGTCTTCCATCATTAGAATGATTGTTCATATCGGAACTTGTGACACGTCACTCCACCAGTCTGAACTAACTAAAAAGGATTTTCTCTCTCTCCTCCACCTCCTAAGCAACTGTGGTAAGACTATTTTCATGTCTGGTCCCATCCCCACGTTTGGAAGAGGCTCTGGCCGCTTCAGCAGAATCCTCAGTCTCAACACCTGGCTCAAGTCTGTCTCCCTGTCCTACAATCTCCAATTCATCGACAACTTCAACCTCTTCTGGAACCGACCTGCCTTCTTTGCAGGAGATGGTCTGCATCCCAACCGCCTGGGCTCCCATATACTTTCCACCAACATTCAACATGCAGTTCACTGTACCCCACACGCTAACACTGGACAACCTGTCCATTCTGTCCCACAAGCCTGACTATCTGACTCCATACTACCAATCCCCTCCATCTGGTCATCCTCCCGACCTCAGCCGAGGAAACCTGGTATACGCCTGATCAACCACTCTGTTCTAGCTAACATCCCCAGACACATGGACTCTACACCTTTCCATAACACTCATTTTGGGCTACTTAACGTTCGCTCCCTCTCTCAAAAAGCATCCCTCATCTTTGACATTATTCTAAAACACAATCTCAACATCCTGTGCTTAACTGAAACCTGGCAGCAGCCCAACGACTTCACTGAACTTAATCAATCTATTCCTCCTGGTTTCACATATCTCACCCATCCACGCCTCTCGGGACGTGGTGGCGGCCTCGCCATACTGTTCAACCTTAAATACAAAATATCCATCCACCCCACTGTCACCTTTCAGTCCTTTGAAGCTCTCATAGCACGTATTCACGGTCACACACCAACCTTCTTGGCCACTATCTACCGCCCACCAAAACCTAACCCGACCTTCCTGGATGAACTGTCTGACCTCTTAGCTAACCTCATCTCTCTGTCAGCCAACATAATTCTTCTTGGTGATTTTAACATCCACTTCGACAATCCCAACAACACCACAACAAAAGACTTCATTTCCTGTCTGGACAGCTTTGGGCTCCAACAATACATCACCTCCCCAACACATTCTCTAGGCCACACCCTCGACTTAGTCTGCTGCTCTGGCGTCACAGCTCAGTCATGTTCTACCCTCGACACCTCCTTCTCCGACCACAAACTAGTCTGCTTTAACTCCAAACTACCTATCTTCAAAACCCACCTCTCCCGCACCATCACCTTCCGTAACTTAAAGAACATCAACCTCCCCTCCTTCACTGCTGCTCTCAACAACCTTTCGTGTACTAATTATACTCCGTCCCTCTCCAACATGTTATCCAATTTCAACTGTGAGCTACGAAATCTACTCGACACCTTCGCCCCACTCAAAACTAGATCTGTATCCTTTACGCACTCTGCTCCATGGTACACCCCCGAACTCCGCCTCCTCAAAACCCAAGCCCGTCGCCTTGAACGTCTCTTCAAAAAAACCGGTTCATCCACCCACAAGGACTTATACCTAAACCACATACTGAAGTACAAGCAAACCATTACTCAAACAAAATCTGACTTCTATGCCTCTCTTATTGTATCCGCCTCTGGCTCCACGCGTTCCCTCTTCTCCACTGTCAAAAATGTATTGGGCCCTCCCAATACTCCTCTCTTCCCCTCACTCTCCACCACCTTGTGCAATAACTTCCTGGATTTCTTCTCATCAAAAATCGAAAATATACACCAGCAATTTCCCCCCATCTGTGACACTGCGAACTGCCTCCACTGTACCCTACCCTGTCTATCAGTATCCTCCCTGCTTTCGAGCTTTATCATTCCACCCACCACGGTTATCTCTTCCCTGATCCTCAAATCCAAACCCTCAACCTGCAAACTTGACCCCCTACCAACCAACCTCGTCAAGCTCTGTCTGCCCTCTCTCCTTCCTCATCTTACCCACATTATTCACACTTCCCTCAGTTCTGGTATCGTACCCCCATCACTCAAGACAGTCATCATCACACCAATCCTAAAAAAACCTGGTCTTGATCCTGCGGACCTTAACAACTTCCGCCCTATCTCCAATCTCCCGTTCCTCTCTAAAATTCTTGAAAAAGTTGTCCACCACCAGGTCCATACCCACCTTGCCGCCAATAGCCTATACGAACACTTTCAATCTGGTTTCCGCCATCTTCACAGCACTGAAACTGCCCTGGTCAAAATCACCAACGACCTCCTAGTAGCCGCAGACTCTGGCCTTGTCTCCATCCTCATCCTCCTTGACCTAACTGCAGCTTTTGACACCATCTCGCACAATATTCTCCTCCATCGCCTTGCTTCCATCGGCATAGCCGGCTCGGTCCTTTCATGGTTCACCTCCTACCTCTCTGACCGCACCCAGTCCGTCCATCTCCAGAACTTCCACTCCCAGCCCTCTACTGTCAGTTGTGGCGTGCCCCAGGGCTCTGTCCTGGGGCCCCTCCTCTTCATTATCTATCTCCTTCCTATCGGACATATCTTTAGGCAACATAACATAGGCACTGTTATGCAGACGCCACCCAGCTCTACCTCTCTGCTGCTCCATCTTCTACCCTCCCTCCTCCCTCCCTCCTTACCTGCTTACATAATATCAAATCCTGGTTCACCCATAACTTTTTGAAACTCAACCCCGACAAAACTGAAATTCTCCTCGTGGGCACCAAATCCACTCTTTCTAAAACCAGCACCTTCTCCATTCTAATTGACAACAATACTGTCCTCCCCTCCCCCCAAGTTAAAAGCCTGGGTGTCATCCTAGACGGTACTCTCTCCTTCACTCAGCATATCAATACCACTACCCGGTCGGCCTAAACCGCATCCGTTCTTCACTCACCATCGATAGCACGGCCATACTCGTTAATGCCTTTGTCACCTCTCGTTTGGATTACTGTAACTCACTCCTCACTGGTCTACCTCTCAAATCACTTAATAAACTTCAACTTGTCCAGAACTCTGCTGCCCGAATCATCACCAGAACTCCATTCTCACATCATATTACCCCTGTCCTTAAACAACTTCACTGGCTCCCTGTGTCCTTCCGTATAAACTATAAAATCCTCCTTCTCACCTACAAAGCCCTCCACTCTATTGCCCCACCATACATCACTGATCTACTTCACATCTATTCTCCGCCTCGCACTCTCCGTTCCTCCAGTTCCACTCTCCTCTGCACCCCTACAGTGCGCCTGGCCACCATGGGCGCTAGATCCTTCAGCCACACTGCGCCCAGCCTTTGGAACATTCTCCCTCATCGCATCCGGTCGTCTCCGGACTTATCAACTTTTAAATCATCACTTAAAACGTATCTGTTCCGTATAGCGTTTTCCACCTAACTCTCTTAACTTCTCAAAGCAGCCCGTGATGTTCTACCACCCTCCGCCTATTTCATATGGTCTCATATTGTTTCATATTTGTTGTTCTGTCATCTGGGTTTCTGTGTTTCAATTTGCTTTTGCTGTACATCGCCCACTTCCTGGATGCTCCGCACTTTTGCCTTCACATTCTGGCCCTCTGTTTATGCATTGTTGATTTTATTGTTGTTTTAATGCACTCTATGTATTTCATGCTGTATGCTTCCTTTTTCTCTCTGTAAGGTGACCTTGAGAGTTTGAAAGGCGCCATGAAATAAAATGTATTATTATTATTATTATTATTATTATTATTATCTCCACTGTTTATAACTTCTCTGGGTGAATTCTGTCCACCTGTAATGTATTATCGGGGGACAGCTAGACACAACTTTATGGTAATAAAAACAAATAACAAAAACTGTTGTTAAATATATTATATATATTATATATTATTTTGAAAACAATGAAACACATAAGTTAAAATAATACTACTAAAATCACTAATGAGATTAACCCCAAACTAATTGCATTGTCATATGGATGAGTTACTTTTTGGTGGGGTCTCCTTCCTCGAGGATGCCTCATAAAATAATTATACCAGAATTTACTCTGGAAGCTTCAGGCATACAGCGAAAAGGGTAGGTGGTTAACACAACTAGGTTATTAAATAATACTAGGACTTCCAATTACAAGTGTATTTCATTTAATTGCCAAAAATATATGTGGATCACATCTACTAGTGTCAGTCTTGAAGTCTTGTCCTCTATGTCATTCCTGCAAAGATTTCTCGTATTTACTGAAAAAAAATGCAAAAACATATATGATCATGAGCCTCACTACAGTGACTCACTCTAATATATTAATTGAAATTTTATGTTGAGGCCATACTTGGTTTTCTGCTGTCTTTTACCTGCAGAGGCTGGATATTTCCTTAGCCACTTAATTAGTCCACTGTAAATGCAACCCTAAAAGTCCTGCCTGTCAGCGGGCCATAAATAAAGTGGTAAAGTTCACCAGGTCATTCCAAATGAGAAGGGAGGGTGGTGTTGGGATCACTAACCAATCAGACTGGCATGAGTATGACAACATAGAACGTGATTATTTGGGGACTTTGATGCAAACTCATGCACTTGCCTCAAAGGTATAAACTGACAAAGCAAGAGACTGTATGGGAAGGAGTAAGGACACTGGAGTTGCCGTGTGTTTGCAGTCTTCTGAGAAATTCGCATCCACTGTGAAGACACGGCAGGTATGTACTGTTGAGTGATGTTTTGGGCCACAATGAGGAAAATTCATATCAGCATTAAATCATATTTATAATCTATATTATTCTCATAACATTGCTACGTTATTGTAAAACATTGTAATTATTGGTTATTACCAGGAGGGAGGGAACAGTTCAACAAATTTATGTAACTCACTACTCCCTTAATTTCAGCACCATCACTCACAACTGCTCCAAAATCCTCTCTGTAAACAGAGTGGCAAGTAACTTGACACCTTAAGGAGTCACACTAAAGTCACCCTGGGTTCAGTGGGTGTTTCCCAAAGCAGGCATCTGTTTATTTTGTATTAGTTTAAATTTTTAATTAAATCCATCCATCCATCTTCTTCCGCTTATCCGGAACCGGGTCGCAGGACCAGTAGCCTAAGCAGGGATACCAGGACTTCCTTTTCCCTGGACACTTCCTCCAGCTCTTCCATGGGGACACTGAGGCCAGCCGAGAGACATAGTCCCTCCAGTGTGTCCTGGGTCTCGTGTTCCGTCCTTCCCTCACTTTTGAATAAGATTCCAAGATACTTAAACTCCTCCACCTGAGGCAGGATCTCTCCCCTGGCCTGGAACTGGGAAGCCACCTTTTTCCGGTTGAGTACCATGGCCTCGGACTTGGAGGTGCTGATTCTCATCCCAGCCACTTCACACTCGGTTGCAAACCGCCCCAGCGCACGCTGGAGATCATGGCTCGATGGAGCCAACAGGACAACATCATCTGCAAAAAGCAGAGATGAAATCCTGTGGTCCCTGAACTGGACTCCCTCCGGCCCCTGGCTGCACCTAGAAATTCTGTCCATAAAAGTAATGAACAGAACTGGTGACAAAGGGCAGCCCTGCCGGAGTCCAACGTGCACTGGGAACAGGTCTGACTTATGACTTACTGCTGGCAATGCGAACCAAGCTCCTGTACAGAGACCGGATAGCCCTTAGCAAAGGGCCCCAGACCCCATACTCCTGGTGCACCTCCCACAGGATGTCACGAGGGACCGGATCGAATGCCTTCTCCAAGTCCACAAAGCACATGTGAACTGGTTGGGCAAACTCTCATGAGCCCTCGAGCAACCTTGAGAGGGTATAGAGCTGGTCCAGTATTCCATGACCAGGATGAAAACCGCATTGTTCCTCCTGGATCCGAGGTTCGACCTCTGGCCGAATCCTCCACTCCAGCATCCTGGCAGCACCCCAGGGAGGCTGAGGAGTGTGATCTCTCTGTAGTTGGAACACACCCTCTGGTCCCCCTTCTTAAAAAGAGGGACCACCACCCTGATCTGCCAATCCAGGGGTACGTACCCGATCGCCATGCCATGTTGCACACGCGTGTCAGCCATGACAGCCCAACAACATCCAGAGACTTGAGGTACTTGGGGAGGATCTCATCCACCCCTGGTGCTTTGCCACCGAGGAGCTGTCGAACTGCCTCAGTGACCTCGGGGATGGATGGATCAGCCTCCGAATCCCCAGCTCCTGCTTCCTTTAAGGAAGACGTGTTGGCGGGGTTGAGGAGCAAGTAGTCCTTCCACTGTCCGACAACATACCCAGTCGAGCTCTGATGGACGGCTGGTATTCACAAGTGCAGGTAATTATTTCCCTCACAATTATAGTTGTAGTTGTGATTAGTTATCGATAGAATGTGTGGGATAGTAGATGATAATGTACATATCTTTGTCTTCAGAGCTGATGACAGATGCTGATGTGCTGGAGGAATCATTGTAATATTCATATCATATTCAGCTTTTTTCAAATTTTTTGGCCCATTGAAATGAATGGAGAGAATGTTCAAATCCTCTTCAACTTTGTCCTCTTTCAGCTGTTACGCACACGTGATTTACCCAGGTCCGTTGATGAGGAAGTACACAGAGGCGGCTGGAGTGGTTCAGCTGATTACAGGTTTTATTTAAACTATACAGAGCGCTCTGGAGATCAACCCTCATGGAACACACGGAGAGATCTGAGCTATAGGCGAAATCTATAGAATGTATATATCTGATGGCCACCGCCCTACCATGCCAGTACTTTTCCACAAAAGGAATTCAGACTATTACCATATATGGAGTTGTTATTCCCTTTTGTCTCCCCTCATAGTGAAGAGCGGTGACCCTGTCACGTGTCTAAACATATAGGATTACACTTTACACACTATGCTGCAGTACTAGTCACACAAAGTGTGTCTGCATTCCCACAATTCCCCCTTTTGGGCTCTCCTAAGAGCCCACCCCTAATATGTAAGTATCAAAATTTGATATCCCCCTTTTGATCTCCCCTAGGAGATCACATATCAATAAGCCTTAGTATGGCATCACCACCGTGTACATCATCAGGATCAGTAGCCAATAAAGGCATGAGGACCTTCGGGTCCTGCTTCTCTATGGTGGATGCAATTAGGCGGAGCACCAGGGACCGCATACAGGGAATGCAGCAACACCCACATGTGACCAGTATCCCTACAAATACAGAAATTGAACCAAAATCCAAACACCTCCGTTTTAACTCCCCAGTTGTTAACTAAACTATCTAACAATGGCTAAGCATACACAATAAACTAAATAAATCAACGGCTAAAACTACCACTCAAAATCACAACCAACAATCCCTCGACGTTGCCTCCCTCTGCGCTCTGATTCATTGGCTGGAGGCTTGGCACACCTCTTGTTGGAGAGGGGCGCTGCTTTCACCCCCTCCCTTTAGGCCCGTGTCGGCCGCTGTTCCTCTTATCTTCTGACTGAAGGTAGACTACCTCAGTACCTAGACCCAAACCTCGGGGATTATTCTGCCCCTTCGTGAGGAGGGTCCTTCTCTGTCTCAACTGAGTCAGAGGTATGTTCTTGCAGGTCCTTTTGTACCTGGGTCAGTGATCTGGATGGTGGGTCCCATGGAGCACACTGTGACCAGTGATACCAGGTATCGCCTTCTCCCTTCAGCCTCACTGCGTGTGATGTTCTCTCTGTGACCTTATAGGGTCACTTCCTTTTGATGACCTTCAGAAGCACCCAGTCGGCTTCTGGGACCATCTGTTTTCCGGAGACCCCCTTGTTCACCACCTGTTGAGAAAAACCTGAAACGAGACCTTGCAAAAAGTTAAAATAGGCTTTAGCTGACAGACTTTCTCCGTTATCACCTTACACTGGGCTAGTAGTGTGTGGCCCAGGGAAAGCTCTACCTGTCTGAAGTTCAAAGGGAGTAAAGCCTGTAGATTGATTAACTGAACACCAAACTGACATTAAGGCAAGTGGTAATGCATCCACCCAATTCATTTTTGTCTGTGCACAGATTTTAGCCAATTTGGTTTTCACTGTCCTATTCATTCTTTCTACCTTTCCCTGTGACTGAGGATGGTAGACTGTACCAAACCCATGCTTCAATCCCAGCATTGCCTCTACCTTCTGTAGGTCCTGATTTCTGAAGTGAGTCCCATTATCTGATCTGATTTTCTCAGGAAACCCATGTGCAGGAATGTATTGATTAATTAGACACTTAATCACAGTATTACTATCTTCCTTTTTAGCCAGCCAGGCTTCTGGCCACCCTGTGAAAGCATCCACACACATCAACACATACCTATATCCACGTACCGTGGTCCCCATATCTGTGAAATCAATCACAATCTCTTTCCCTGGTTTAATGACCAAGGGATACTTACCCATTTCTGGTCGCGTTGTGGGTCTTGGGTTGAACTGTGAACAAATGTCGCAACCTCCTAACCAGTTCCTTCACCATATCTCGTAAGTAGGGATGCCACCATTGTCCTAAATTTCTCATCATCTGGCTTGCTCCCACATGTCCCAGTCCATGTGCTTCCTGGAGAGCTGTTCTCCTAATTCCTGGAGGGAGAATTGGCCGACCATCCGGTCCCCTCCATAGGCCGTCTACTTCTGTAGCGTCCTCTCCTGTGGGGATGCCCCCTTTTGGAGTTTCTTAAGCTCTTCCAGGTTGAGTCGCTGTCTAACTTCTTGTTCCACGTCCAATAACAGAAGTTTGGTCTGATACCCTGCCGCTGCCTTAGCTGCTTGGTCTGCGGCCTGGTTTCCCTTTGCCGTGGTGCTGAATCAGTGTAGATGTTGACTCTTTGTCCCTTTCCTAGTTTCAGGGCTGCTATTACTGCCATCACCTCGGCTCTCTGGGCCGACTGTTGTCCCTCCAGTCTCTCGGCCACTCTTATTTCCCAGCCGTCCCTGTGTCCTCCACCACCGAGTATGCTGCCTTCAGTCCTTCCTTCTCGTCTCTATAACAGCAGCCATCTGTATAGAGATCTCGGGCCTCCGACAGGGTGGTCGCTTGTAGGTCTGGTCGCACCCTCTCCTCCTTCAGGACCTTTTCCACACACTGATGTGGTTGCCCTGTTCCAATTCTGGAACAGACCTACTGTTCTTGACTGTTCTTCAGACCAATACATTAAAATGGCAACAATCTTCACATGCAGGTGTGACCTACCTGAGCCCTATCACTTCACCATGTTTGCCCCATTCGATTAATATATATATATCTTGTGAATATGTTTGATAGTTCTAATAAAAAGTTCTTATATATGCAGTACTTTGACCATCCTGAAGAGCCAAGGGATTGGTGGGCTCATATCTGAGGAGAGGATAAAGGTTGTGTTATTTCATGCTTTTATATTTTATCCTTTTATAAATCAGCACAAATGGGTGTTCTGACTAAATCATATTCAATAGGCTGTGAAACATATGCTGGACAACCAAGAGCAAAAGTCCAACAGAATGTTCCTTTGGGAAAATCCAGGCCGCAACATGACACTGAAGAATATCCTAAACCATCTTGTTTCAGTGAGATCTATGTAAGTTGTTTTGGGTAAATATGAATTTTGTTATAACTTGGTTAATAAGTATTTAACAAATTTTTGAAAGTGACTACTGTTGTCAAGTATGGTGACCCATACTCGAAATTCCCCTCTGCATTTAACCCACTTGAAGTGCACACAGGGATTCGGTGGGGGTTCGGTGCCTTGCTCAAGGGTCTCACCTCAGTCGCAGTATTGAAGGTGGAGAGAGCACTGGCTATTCACTGCGCCCCACCGATACTGAGACTAACCCACAACTTCCAGGTTACAAGTCCAACTCTCTATCCTTTAGGCCATGACTGCCGATTGTTAAGAAAACACTGGACTTGGACGAACAAAATTTAAGAAATGTGGACTTCATCATTGCTGTTATGGTGCCAGAGGTATGTAATCAAGGCTTGTGCTTTCCAATAACTACATTTATTACATTTTTTATTGCACACTTCATATCAGATGTAACTGTGTCCATATTATATTTAATATTGATGTAATTTGTCGTTAATGTACATCATCTTCAATGTTTGCTTCTGTAGATAACAATAGACATCCTCATGAGATTCATAAGCTTCATAAGGTTTCATGCAGCGAAAACCCTGGGCACAATTACTGATGAAAATGTTCCATCCTAAATCATCATAAACATAAACAACAGATAATTGTAACCATTCCGTATGATATTGTATTATTATTACATGTTATTCATACCTGACGTCTAGATCCGCGTGGCTCTAAATGCAGTTCCAGTGTCTCTTGGGTTAGTCAGCCTCCTGTCATGAGGCAGCAGTGCCGGCCCTCCTCCTACCTAGTGTGTCTCTCTCCTTTTCCCCTCTCCCCTGTCTTGTTTGTCTTAATTCCACACACAACTTAACCACAATCTAGAAATCCACCGGTCACCCAAGATTATATAAGTTCTAGTAGTTTATACAAATAGATAAGATAATTTGTTGTGATTTTTTAAGGGTACATCGCTGTTACATAGAAGCTGCCCTACTTATTTTTAGAGGTGCCATCCATCCATTTTCTATACCCACTTATTCCTTAACCAGGGTCATGGGGATCTGCTGGAGCCTATCCCAGCTCTCTTTCAGGTGGAAGGCAGGGGTACACCCTGGACAGGTCACCAGTCCATCACAGGGGCACATATAGACAAACAATTTTACATATTTAAATTAAAAAGCTGACTGTCCAGAAGCAGTCACTCTCTGTGTCTGCAAATCTGTGTGTAAATCTGGCTATATAGTGACTTTTATTTCAACTTAAAATCCTTTGACATTTGATCAACTGTTTATGTTACTTGTTTTTATTACCAATAAGTTGTGGCTATGTTAATTTCTTCTATTGCAGGGCAAGTCTGAAGCAAATACTTATTGCAGAATGACGTGTGTCATACAAATATGATATTAAAGTAGAAAGAACATAGAGCTGCTGTCACTGTTTAGGCCAGCTTCCATGCTGACACACATGCCTGTATAACACAGCTCACAGAGTAAACACAGCCCTTTACAGTCTCTGCATGTACTTCCTGTACCTGTGCACTAAAGGTTGAGTGTGAAGCAGGATCATCAGGTAAAAATATAGACATAAAGGTACACAATATCCAGTGTAGTGTGTAATGTTCAGAATGTATAGTATGTATGAAACATGAAACATCACTAATTTTTAACTTCTGAATGAAGTTATGAAACATCACTAATATTTTAACAATGACCATTTAGGTCATTGTTAAAATATATTTTTTTAAACTCCTGCAGTGTGGCCTAAGATTTTCAGAGATTTGCACATTTTTTTTCTTAATATATTTATTGTCAGCCAAACCATCTCCATTTTAGCCTACAATGGCTTTGAAATCACTTCAATCCATCACTATACCATCCGTACCATCCACATTACAACTTTCGTCATATAACTACGAATGAGTGAATTAATCAAAAGGGGGAAAGCATGTGAAAATACTGTGTAATATAGCTAATACTGTGGTCCGCGCCCCTCAGGCAGGCACAGACCAGACAAGCCACACCTCCGCGGCACAGGCCAATGGTCCATGCCACTCAGACCGCAGAGCAGCGCCACTAATGTATCTATTGCCAATTTACATGTTAAACTTACATAATAATAAAATTCATCTCTCAAAAAACTTCTGACGTGTTCGTGAATAAAAATGGACGCCTATGGAAGGCTTGATTTATCCATCTCTTGGATTTGAAGCATCTGCTTAGTTCACTGAGGTAAAGAGCCACATGATGTCAGCTGGTACATTCTCTGTCCTTGTGGTTCCCATACAATGCGACAGGATTAAAAAAAAAAAGATGAAAACAAAGATTTCTCTGGTCTCTCTCGCCAGACACCTGACAGGCCAGTACCAGACATGACACACTGCTGCCACACAGGGTGGATCGATCCTAATACAGGGTATATGCAGGAATCCAAAGGTTAATTTCAATACCTTTTTAAGACTTTTTAAAGATACTCACAATATATTTTAAGACCTCATCGCCACTTCAAAGCTATAATCAGCAACACACCATTTAACTTAATCAGATGTAGTTTGCAACTAAATCTATAGACCACCATCTAGAGACACCATTGAAAAAGAGGCCTTAGCCTTGTTGCTGGCCTTACAACACTTTGAGGTATGTATTGGGTCCAGTCCTGTGCCGACAGTCATCTTCTCTGACCACAACCCTCTCGTGTTCTTGACTCAGATGCAGAACAGCAACAATCCTCTCATGCGTTGGTCATTATTACTTCAAGACTACAATATTGAAATTCGTTACAAAAAGGGTCTAGACAACATTATGGCAGATGCTCTGTCTAGGTGTTAAGAAAAGATCAAGCATTTTCTTAGGGGGAAAATGTTTGACAAATGTTTGTTTTTTTGGGGGGGGGTTATGACTCTGAGTCATTATTAATGAGGTTTATGATTTGGTTGTTGTTAGCGCTCTCCTCCCCTGGTTCTTGGTGTGTATGTATGTGTGTGTAAAGGAGTGGGCCTGGAGTATAGGTGGATCCATGGGGTTGGTCCATTCAAACTGGATTGATGTTCCAGGATTGGTCCAGTCCTTCCTGGAAGACTATAAGAAGCACCAACTGACTGCAGCCTGGGAGCTCTTCTCCATCTCTGCCACTCCCAAACCAGCACTCTTTGTTGTGAAACTCTGTCTTTGTAAGAAGCCTAACGATGTGTAGAACAAATGCTTAGTTTGAGAAATTGTAATCTTTGAGAAAGGACTTTCTGACTTTAATTGCACTGTAAATATTGAGCACCAGGTAGCATTTCCTTTGTTGTGAGAAGCCCAGTTATTTTTATTTTCGTTTTCTCCTGTTTTTGGTTAGGAGTCCAGGGTAGTATAGTCTTTTTGTTAGTTTTTGTTTGTTTAGGTAAGTTTAGGGTTGCCTTAGAGTTTTGTTTGTTATTTTGGGCTTTGGTTATTAGAAGAAGTAATTATTGACTTTTCGGCAAAATAGAATTGCTACCTTTGCTTGTATTTGGTGTGCTGCTGGACTCTGTTGAGAGTGGGAAAGCATGGAGAAAGCTCACATCATGTTATGTCCTGGTTTCCCCTAGGCCGGGCATAACAACATGCACCTCAGTTCATTTGCTTTGCATTCCACCAACTTTTCAGTTTGCACCAGCTCATTGAGTTTTTCTTTCTGTCTTCTTCTCAATGTGATTTGGTGATTAATTGGGCCATTAGTGATCCGGATTTTCCCTCTGCCTTCTCTGCTAGCTCATCTGCATCGTTTTGTAGTGTCTGGCACACGTCTCTTAAAACGTTTCTCTTCTTTTTCAGCTGTTCTAGCTCATCTTCCGCTGCTTTCCTCTTGAGGTTCTCCATTGCAGTCTCTTTTTCTGTTGCTCTTCCAAGTAAATCCTGTACTTTGATCTTGCAGAAGCTACAGAAGCCAGGAGCTCCTTGGTCAAAGGTACCTTTAGAATGCCTCCACAAACACTGACCTTGTCGCAAATCAACCTTAGAGCCTCCATTGACTCTTCGAGGATGTTGCAGATTTCAACTTGCTTGTTGACTGAGAATCCTCTCTCTACTGTGGCTTGTCCATGGGAGAGAAGTAAAAGGGTCTGACAGAACCTTGACACCTCAGGGTAAGACTTGCTGAGTGCTGAGTGGAGGAACACATCCACCCGCTGCTGCAGTGGCTGAAAGGAGAGGAAGCGCTCATCTCTAGCCTCAACAGTGAGAAAGCTCTCAAACTGCTGGACAATGACATCACCTACAATTGGAGCAATTAAATAAGTAATTAATAATGTGTTAATTTCATTACTATTATTTTGTTCATTAATATTCATTACAATTATTTTATTTGAAAGCTTAGTTTCTTTGGCACTAACAGAAGAATGCACAGTATTGTCTTGCAAAATTTCAACAAATGAAATTAAATGTACATAAACCAATGAAGCGGATGAAAGGCCAATATTAGAGGACAGTGATCACTTTTGACTCTCCTTATATTCTCCTATAATTTTCCTACCAGCTGAGACGCCTCCTGTTAACTGACCATCCTGCAGTAATTTCTGGACTGTAGTCTTCATCTTTCTGAGGCACCAATCTGGATCCCTGTGCATGTTTCTGGGGTCCAAACATGCTATGGCCCGGACCACTGGAAACTTCAATGGGCTTTTCTCCTGCAGTTTCTTAACCATAGTGACCAGGCCCTGAACACACTCTCTCCTAAATACGAGCACAGAACACTCCCCTATCCTACTTGCTGGCTTGGTCTGAAGTGCCTGGTAAATATAACATAATACATATACTGTAAATGATATAAAAAGGAAGGTCAAACTATTAATATTTACACTAAATGGATACATAAAATCCTACAAAGAAAATATTTATTTTACCCTTATGGCAGATTCAGCACCCAGGCCTATATCAACATTTGTCAAAGAGACCCAGTTCGCCTCAGCAGTCACATCGACTTTGGTCACCTGAAAGGGAGTGAGGTCCTGCAGAAGCTCCCTCCTCACAAACTGCCTCAGTAGACTCTAATGAGGATATTGCAAGCAATCACTGGCAGAAGTATTAATATAAATTTTTAATATTCAATTGACCTTACTGCCTTACTGTAATTAGTACCTTTATCAGCTCACTCAGATCTTTGGCCAAGAAGGGCAAGACTGGCTCATCAGTCTGGTATTTGGTCAGAAATGGGTTGAGGGTCCTGGATATCGACAGGAAGAATTGGAGTTTGGCAATGACAAGGGGATCAGCTTGTGCCACCTCAATGGTGTCATAGGACGCAGTGCCTGGGTTTGCGAGATTCATTTGCTTGACAGCATCTACATACTGCAAAAACAAATCATGAACAGAACTGCAAGTGAGGCAATCAAAACACATGCAGAGAGAAAACTGTACATTATTAGTTTAAAATTATATTATTATATGTACATTATTATGCTATCAAAACTTCATAAGTAGGTAAATAGTAAACTAGCATAATACCTTTGCAATCATTGCACTGCATTGCATTGCATTGCACAAACTTGCACTGCCCTCTCTGCCACAGGGAGATTTTCAACCCATCTGTGGCCAAAGAATGGTAGTGGAAAGCAGGTCGACCCAGTCAATGCAGTACAGTCCTCCCTCCTAGCAGGAACATTGTGGAAGAGAAAATGGAGTGCCCGAAGTAGCTTGTCCAGCTGCCACATTGTAAATCCTACTTTCACTGCACTGTGGAGGGTGTGAAGCCCACAGCTTCCAACATTGATCAGTTGAGCTCCATACAGCTCTGCATGCTCCTTCTGGAGAAGGTCTCCTAACTTCAAATTGACATTTGGTCCATCCATACTGATGGAGACAAGCTGCCTTATATTCAGTTTTGCAACACATTCCTGTAAATGGACATGGCAATAAGATTATTAATGGCAATATGCTTTGGATGTTTATTCTTGAAGTATACAGGCATTCAAAATAAATCCAAATATATTTATATAGCACTTTTTTATACATAAAAATGGAAATTAAGTTACATTTTAAAACCAACACCTCCATCACACACAGGGGTTAAAGTAGGCCAGTGTGCAGTCAGTGATGACATGAATGCGGTGAAACCAGTAAATGGGAACAGTTTTCACTCCATACAGGTTTGCTACAGTTCTCAATCAATCAAGCACATGAGAACAATCATCAGAGGACGCTCATTTTGTTGCAATTCAACACTATAAGCTGCGTCATTACACATCCTCCGAAATGAGACGTGACTTATGTCACTACATGTGTCTCTCTCGCCTCTGTAAAAGTTCTTTGTTCATAGCACCCCTCAGATCGGGGTCCCCCTATCGGCCTGGCACACTTCCGTTGCGTTTTCTCTTTTGCAGCGTTTCTTTCTTGGAGCGCATTTGCCCTTGTCGGCCACCGTACTACGGGCCACTTACTCAGCAAAATGTTTTAATTAGCAAGTACAACCAAAAACGCCCCGAGATCTGTTTGGAATTGTGCGGCGATTTGCACAGCCCCAAGCGGCACACGACTAAAGTGACGGCGTTGACATAGGATCAAGGGACCAATGAGGCGTCTATGTGGTGAGTGTCCAAAACTGTTAGCTAATTAGTGCACTATATAGTGCACTATATAAGGCTGCACTGTATAGTGACTGAGGGGTTAGGGACTACGGACTAGGGTGAACATTCGCACTATGTTAAGTAACTGTGGTGCCTGGTGCCCGTTTTTTGTTGACAATGTAGGTTTAAAAATAAAGACAATACTGCGAACTGGGACCATACTCGTCTATCCAACCATACTCCAGCCCTGTAGGTGGTGGTAATGCACCTTAATCTGGTTTGTCAACCGCCAATAAACCTAAAAGAGGAAGGAAAATCTCACATTTTCTGTGTTGGCGGGTCGTGGCGCGATTTACCAGGAGTCCATGAAGGCAGCATGGCAGGCTTCTGCTGTACTTCCTGTCTACGCTAACTTTATTGCGCACATCGCAGCGAGACGCTTTTTTTCACACAGCGGTTCCTCTCACCTGATGAACACAAAGCCGTAAGCCTCTCTGTTACTAAACTTACTGCTTATATTTGACCAGTAAATGTGTACCGTTGTCCAACTGGTGTAACGATAATAGGCCTACCTCTCCCTACCAAAACGGATTAGTTACTCCCTGTAGCTGCTGTGTTTACACCAGCTCTACAGAGGTTACTGTAACGTTACCGTAATGGGCTGGCTAGATCTTCTATTTGTTGGCCTTTGTGACTGAATAGGTTACTGTAAACCAGTGCGACGTTAACGCTAACGTTAACGCTACGTCTTGACTCAAAATTGGCATGGCATTTGCTTGACAAAAACAGAACCTAACTAACTAATAGTCTACTTTATAGCCTAACGTTAGCTACCTATAGCCTACGGTATACTAGATGTACTGAACTTATAAGCGTGCTTGAATGGAAAACGTGCACGGTAGCCGCTGTTAGCATTACAGGCTAAAAAGAGTGAATGTCGACGTGTGATAAAGTGAATTGGATTAAAGTTGAAGCAAACTGGCTGTAGGAGCGGTTAAACTGAGGTGGGACGGGCGTCAGTGCTTGTGAACGCACCGCAGCGGCTAACGTAGCACAATTCATTCCAAACGCAGTTTGGAGCTTGTCGTGTGCAGCGCTGCAAGCTCTTAGACGCATGTTTCATGATGGGAAAGGAAGGCTACGTTATGAAGTGATAGTGTGCTGCTGGCACTGCTAAGTCTTATGAAATCCTCTCCAAACATAATTATAAAAAAATACAGCATTCTACTGAGAGCAAAATATTATATACATTCTATCATGACAATTTTGAGTTTTTGATGTAAAATCGAAAAAGTTTAAATGTTTTTCACTGCCAGGTTTCTAGTCTTTTGTCCTAAATGCAACCATGGTCTCAAACACAGAATCGAAGGAATGCTGTGGTGGGGAGCGATGAGTCATTTGGGGAAATGGTTTATGCTGTCTTTATTTTCTCTCTAAGAAATGATGTCTCTTTGGGCTCCTTCCTATATATTTTACCTACTTCTCCTGTGGGCACACATTACAGCACATGGGGAGACAGGTTATTTAAATGTCTTCCAAAACCATGAAAAAATTGGTGGTATGAAGAACTCTGCACTGGTTTGCATACTTTTATTTTAAATGTTTAAAATTGTCATTGTTGTCAAACCACCAATGCTCATTAACCCATAAAAACAACGGTTTAAGTTTTTTGCTTTTTTTTTTTTGTTTTGTTTTTGAAAATTAAGAATATACAATAGCATTTAGACTCTGAATTAAGTTATTTGTAGACGTCCCTCTAGTGACAATTAATTTCCAGTCTTTTTGGGTGCAAGCTGACATACCTGGATTTGGGCAGTTGATCCCATTCTTCCTGGCAAATCATCTCAAAAGCCATCAGATTTCAAAGGGAACCATCTCTTTAGGTTTTGCCACAAACTCTATGGTGTTAACCATGAGGGGTGTGTCTTGAAGCTTCTTCAGTGTTGTCTTGGCTGTCTGCTCCAGGTCACTGTCAGGTTGAAAGCTGAATTGTCAGGTTTCAGGTCACGTGGAATCTAAAGCAGCTTTTCCCCCCTCTGTATTTGGCTGCAATCATCCTCTTCTCAGTTCTGACCAGTCTGCTGCTGATAAGCCCCTGATAGCCTGACTGATGGAGAGCTGCAAAGATGCTTGCCCTTCCAGCAGATTTTTCAACTTCCTGACCAGTTTTATAGTGATTGATTAATTTTTTTTTGTCCAAACATGTAGTGTGAATTATGTGATGCATATAGTGCCCTTATAGAAACCATTTCACAAGTGTATAATTCTAAGTGTAGGCTTTTTGTTCTTATGTTTCATTAAAACAAACTGGTTAGGTAGACTAAACTGAAAATACTGAGCCCTAAAGTATGACCACAGTGCAACAATTGTAATTGTGTACTTGTGATTTACAAGTGCTGCCATTATTTGCCATGCTTCTTACTGAGGTTCTTGTAGTGAAGCTAATTAGTATTCAGGCTAGTTTCTTGAACAAGGTTATGAAGAACCTGTGAACATCACAGTTTTCATAGCGTTGGCAGCTTTGGCCTGGTTTGTGTCTCATGCAGCATTGCTTCCAATGGTGAGAAACATGTACGAAAACAGATTTTGAGACTCCATAAAAATGGGAAAGAGTACATAAGCATCAATAGGCTGTACCATAGCGCAGTGTCTGTAGACCTACAGCAAACAAATAGCCAGTCACAAAGGGTGTGCCTTCCACACACTGTGGTGGGTTTCCCCTTTAGCAGTGAGTGTCTGCTCATACTCACAGCTGTTCTTTTCAGGTCTAGGATAAGTCATGACGCAGCAGGAGCAGCAGGAGTTCATGGAGCGCCTAGAGGTGGCCCTCTCCTGGATGCGGGCTATCCAGGAGAGGTTGAAGGCCAATGACAACACCCAGGGGCCTCGTGATGCCCTGGAGGCCCGACTCAGGGAGACTGAGGTAATATCTCTGACCGTCATTGGGTAGATGCAACCTTCACCTCTCACCTATTTCTGGTGAAACGTCTGACTGCTTTTAATCTTATGTTGGGTTTCACAATCTGTCTGTACTTTAAAGAAACACTTTGTAACTTCATTCACAAATAGTCATATTCCACCTGTAGTAACACAGACAACAAACAACAAGTTAAACTTCATCAAACAGAGCCGTCCTCAGTGCAGGACAAACTGGTCTCTGTGCAGCCACTGTGAGATGAGTGCACAGGAACACTCTCCAGGTGAAAACAGCTTGCTCTGATAAAATTTGGATATAGTTTGTCTGTGTTACGATGGTTGTAAAAGGCAAGAAATTAATACAATTGCTTTTTTTTTTTTTTTTTTTTTTTCTTAGTTAGATTGTGATATGTTTCAAATTTTTAATTTAATTGTAATCACATTAATGAATGTTAAATGAATGATTCAAATGAAGCACAAAATGGTTAAAACTGCAAACATAAGATCCTTAAATATAGATCAGCCATAACATTATGACCACTGACAGATAAAGTGAATAAGACTGATTATCTTGTTACTATGGCCTTCTGCTGCCAGCGTGTTGGGTGTATATTAAGCAGCAGGTGAACATTAAGTCCTCAGAGTGGATGTGTTGCAAGCAGGAAAAAGAGCCAAATGTAAGATGTGAGTGGGTCTGACAGAGGCCAAAGTGTGGTGGCTAGATGACTGGGTCAGAGCATCTCCCGACTACTTGTTGGGTGTTCCTGGTCTGCAGTGGAGGTGTCCAGGAATAAAAAGTGCCCAGGAATAAAAAGTGATTTAATTGCTTAAATTAAACATTTATTGAGGATTGATTTATTGCAGGTTACTTGTCACGATCCTTATGTTCACACAGTGCTATAATTCAAAGGGCCATAGTCTAAGAATATGTGTATCGTTTGCATGTGAAAAGTACGCACAGTTGAGACAAAACTTCAGGCTAAAACGTGCACATTAGCTTTCCTCATTAAAAGTGTATTTTTTGGTGGGAACCTTGTGCCCGTGTTGTGTGTCACACACACACACATTTATTGAGGAAAATTATCTTGCGTGATTTAACAAGAATATTCGTCTGAATTTCACGCGTTTCTATTTTCACATTTGTTGCACACATGACGGTCAGCATCAATTCTAAAACGCTACAATGTCATTACGTGTTGGAAACGAAGGTCGCAGATGTGCCTGCTTATAAATCGGCCTAATGTGCAGCAAAATGGGCCAATGCCAATTAATTAATGTTCAAAAAATCGGCCGATATATCGGTTGATCTCTAATCATATCGCATCGTGTTATATCATTGTGTATGGGAGTGAATCGTACCATATTGCACTGGTAGTTACTGGATTAGTATCTTTAATATATCGGCTTGTTGGCAGCATATTGAAATACGCATCGTATCGATTTCAGAACAGAGATGCACATCCCTAGTGTCCAAGGCTCACTAATGACGAGGTTAACCTACTGTCGATTACATTTTCAAATTTCATTTATACTTTTCAAGTATAAATGTGATATCACAGCTAGGGTGGGGAGAATGTTGTTTGTTTTTAAAAACAAAAAAAGATCTCTAACTTGTCCTCATGATCAGTTTTCACTCATTTTGGTATGTTTTTGACTGAATGGTGGACAAATGTCTCTCTTCCAGGCAGTAAAACTGTGAAAGCAAACAGATTTACAGAAGATGCACAGTGAGCTGCAGAGTGACACTAGTGCCAACCTACTGCTGCATCGACTCCTGTGTACAGTGTTAGGCAGGCACTCATAATGTTATTGCTGATCGGTTGTTTTTGGCCATCAAGAAGCAGGTTATTTTTACATCTTTTTTTTTTTTTTTTTTTTTTGTTGGGACCCAATGGGATCTTTGTTGTTTTTTGTTGTTGTTTATTCTCTTCTATCCAAATGCCAGGCAGAAAAATGAACAGAAAATTAAACTGGTTTGTAGTGATCTTAATTTTGAGAAGGAATTGGCAATAATTATACTGTCATCTCAAAGTCTTCACTTAGATAATGCTTACAATTTGACAGTCATTTTTAATACTGCTTTACCATACTATATATATAAATTTTATGCATAAAAATGCTACTCTATGTGCCCTGCTAAATGTGCAGAAAATCCATCAGTCAGAACATGAAGGTCGTGTAAAGATGGACATGGCTCTTGTGGCGGCTGAGAACCTTTTGCAGAGTGCAGATGAAGATCTGAGGAACCGCACTCATGCTAAGCTTAAAGACCTGAAAAGCCTATGGGAGGAGACCTGCATGTACATCGTTCATTGTCATAGGTACTGCTCTTCTCGCTATGGATTCAGTTAGGCCATTTCAGGTGTACAATGAGTGTTTTGTAGGTGTTTGATATTACTCCTGTTCAGTTTGGCCTGAAAGCAGCTTTAGCTAAATTCAGTTGAACTGTTAATGCTGAAAGCTTTTCAAAGGAGTTAAAAGTTGTATATGTATCATCAGTAGTGTTTCAGTTACATTGACTCAAATTTTGTTTGATCCAAATAGTAGTTTGTACTTGTATTTAAATTATATTGGTTTGCTCAGTTTCCTTCATTGATGATGTATGGGGGGTGGACCTATACAGTGTGATGTCATCCATAGCATTACACACAGCAAGAATGGAGCCAATTCAGTCACCATTATGGATGTCGCCATGTTGCTTTTGTGGAGCCAATTACCATATTTGAACAATAAGGCAGAACATTCCCATGGCAACCACTGAGCCAATCAGCAGTGAGCTTGTTGAATGTACACGCTCCTTGGAGAGAGCAAAAGTTGTGACCGCAGTCTGATCTGGCCTTATCCATAAGACTTAGCCTAAGGCTAAATATCAATATCTGTTATGGACAATGAATCCTACGTATAAAATGGTGGGTGTCAGCGATTTTTTAAATTTTTTTTATTTATTTTTTTTTTTCCTACACTGTTCTTAAAAGTCTAGACAGCAGTAAATGTGATAGGTCAGTTATTTACCCTTACCTTGATATGTTATGGAGCAAATATTGACATAAAAATTAAGAATATTAAGAGTGGGCTTGTTTGAGCCAGCAGCAACTTCATAAATGGCTTCAAATCCAAAAACGGGCTTGCTAGGTCTACCCCTTTTACAGTCACTGGTCACAGTCCTGACTTTCCTGACTAGCAGGCATGGAAAAAGGATGCAATTTTTAAAAAAAAAAAAAAAACAAATTTTTACTTAAACATGTTGGACCACAATTGAAACATATTTTGTATGCTGTATTTGCCTAAATTGTTAAGACAGATTCATTTTTTTTTATCGTTTCATCTCACATGCAGTCGGATTGAGTGGGTGTGGCTCCATTGGAGTGAGTACCTGAAGGCTTATGAGGAGTTTGAGATGTGGCTGACGAAGCAGCAGCGCAGCCTGGATGTTCAGGTGGAGCTCCAGGTGGGAGTCAAGGAGAAGCTTTGGCAGGTGGACCAACAGAGGGTAGTGGTGAGCGATATCCATGGCCAGGCAGTTCTGCTGGAAAGGCTACTGGATGAGGCTGCTGCACTGCACAACAGAACCCAGGACCCCGGTGTGGAGCCCCAGGCCCAGGAGAGGCTGCAGGAGGCCTACAATGATGTCAGGGACAGAGCTGAGGTGAGGTGCTTATTTATGGGTTGGCGTATATATGGTCTGTCTCTCCTGCACTCTTCATTTATGGCCTGTAGTTTGTCACATTATATGCTAACTACGTATAAGGTTAACTACAAGACTACCTGAATTTCCCTTCAGGGGTAGTAAATTTTCTCATCTCAGTGTCTGTCACAAGGGGTTTGTGAGAGGTGCGGTAGCACAGGACATCTTTTAGGGAACCTAACCTGCAATCATGCTGATTTCTAAGACTTACAGACATAAGACCTAAGTCTTAAATATAGTAAATATAATTGCTTGTTTTTTAACAGTCAAAGCCCAAAGATATTCCAAGCGCTCACATTGGAGAATCCTCATTTTTTTCTTAATGATTTGAACAGCAGATTGATGGTCAGCAAAATATTTATTAGTTGACTAATCATTCTAGCACTGAATATGCTGCTAATTAAACAAGGAAAACTAACTCATGCTATTTATTCCATGCAAGGTTAATTCACCTCTGATAGTAGGGGTCAGACATAAAGATGCCAACATAACAGCAGACTGTCATAAAACATTTGACAACCGTTTTTTTTTTTTTTGCAAATATGTACTGTGCACACATTTACATTTGGCTTCAAATACAGTGTATAGCACTATACCTCTTCAAACTGTGTCAGTATCATGCCATTTGAACTGAAACTAGTGTAGCTGTAAGCCATTGACAGTACTGTAGTTTGTGCACATGCATGTCAGTGATCAGGGTCTTGTTTGGACAGAGTACTGCACTCACCCTGTAAGAGCTCTGCTGATCCTAATCCTATGCAAAGGATGTTCAGTACATGGGATTGTGGCATATGTGAAACCTACACAGTCAGCCTCTTTGCAACAGGAAGCACAGGGCTTGAGAAACACTTGTATTTGCAATAGCAGTGACTTGAAATAGAGATTATTTCATCACTTTCATTTTCTATTCACTTTGGATTAACAAGGTTTATAGGCTACTTTTCTGCTGTGAGCCAGTGAGGTAGCTCTTCTACTTCCTTTTTCACCCAGATCTTTCAGAAATCAGTAAAATTTAACCACATACCCACATCAGCCTGCACTCTGCATTCATATGAACAAACCAGTCTGCTGGCAGTGCTGTACTGATTTTGTTTGGTTGTTGAGATTCAAATAAAGCTGATTTTTAAGATGCAATGCTTCCTCAGAGAGACTCTTTTTGGTAGTCTGTTCATGATGAAAATTTCAACGTGTTTTTGAAATAATGGACACCATAGATTCTCACAGCACACTACAAATTCACATTCACATGCAGGCTCCTCGCTCAGATACCAAAATGTGAAATCCGTGAAGTGTGCTGAAAGATCTGAAGTGTGATGCTAAAAATTACCATGAGTTGTCTCCTGCTGTGCTAGGAGCGTCTGTCGCTGCTTCAGAAGGTTGCTGATGAACACCAGATGTACCAAGGCTGTGTTCAGAGATTCCAATCCTGGCTGCTGTCAAAAACCAAGGAGCTAACTGATCTGATGGAGAGGGAGGATCCAGGCGAAAACAAATTTAAAGCCTTACAAGTGAGACTCACTGAAACTGAATTAAATAGCTGCTGCTCATATCACCATATTCACAGTCTCAGAACCTAAGAAATTGTTTGTTTTTAGCAGTGGAAAACTTGAATTCTCAGCCATAACGTCTTTTAGTCAAAAGATGCCAACAAAGAAAAGTAGTTTTGATAATCTTCATTAGTAAATCATGCCATTGCAACAAATCAAAAAAGATAAATTAATGAATATAACACAATACGTCTGTGGCATTTGGAATACAAAGAAATGGAAAGCATTTATAAAATTGAAATGAATTAATTTAAATAATGCTTTTAAAACTCAGATCTTTAAACATTAAAAAGAGGAAAAAAGTTCTTAGGTTGCACAGTGCTACCTGAAAATAGTTAGATATGCCATTTTCTGTGGAATAAACCTTCCACTAGAGTATATTTAGTTTTAAGATAACCAGATCCCAAGAAGCTGATGTCTTTTCAACTAATTAGCAAATAAACCTATATATTTGTTAAAAAGAGAAAATGAGAGCAGCACAAACACAATTTTGAAATTTCTTGATATTGGTACACAAATATCATTACATTGTCACTGTAATAGGATGTTCAGTAGATGCCACTTAGGGACTTGATGAGTGAAAATCAGCTGTATAAGGACCTTTTCTGAACTTTTAAGGGGTTGTGACACAGAGGAATAGCTTGTAATGCTTCCATTTCTGTTCGTATGTCAGGCTCTGGACGATGTTGTGGCCAGTGAGGAGAAGACTCTCCAGCATATTGAGGGTGTGGCAGAGGCGGTGAGGGGTACCACCTCTCCTGCAGGGGCTGAGATGGTTGTGGAGGAGGCCGAGGAGCTGAGGCTGGGTTGGCAGAGGCTGAGGCAGGGCCTGTGCGAGGCTGAAGAGGGCCTGCGCTCTAGCCTGGACTCCCACAGCCAGTACATGGCCAGATGTCAGCGACTGGGAGAGGACATCGGCCGCCTTAGGGTGCTGCTGCACGGGCTGGACCAGGAGCTGGCAGAGGGGTGCGAGACCAGGGACTACACTGAGGAACAGATGGTGGGCCAATGGAGGAAATACACGGTATGTTTTTTTTTTTAAACAGATCAGAAGTATTATAAAGATTATGCAGAAAAGTCATACTTTTATTTCGGACCTGAATGGCTGCTCAAGTGAAGTACAGTTTTCAAATGAAATTTGTAATACTAAAACATTTAATTTCAGTACCAGTTCAGGAAATGTTAGGTTGAAATCAAGGGGATTTTCATGTGTATAAAAAATGTTATGCTAATGAAGTGTGGCAATGCTGTTGAACAATATAGGCCATGTAAAATGGAGCATTTTATTGGTGGCCACATATTCTATTGCAGGATTACTGATATTAGGAAATGAGGGGAGGTGTGGTAGTGAGGTGTGGTAGATTGACCATCAGATGATCTTTTCCATCTGGTTGCCTTACAGTGTGACATGTACCAGGTTTGTCCACTCCTTTATTTGGCAAGGCCCCGTGGGATGTGGATTGATAGGCAGTATTTTCCCATTGTGTAACGGTAAAAGACTCAAGGAATGGACTCAGCCAGAGAATCACACTACCTTTCACAGGTATTCTTGCAAAGGAGGAGTTTTGTACAAGGATATGCTTCTGTTCGGTGTGACTGGAATGCAAAAGAATCTGGTGGACTCATCTGCTGCAATCTGGACAGGTTGTCACCTCGCCATGTCACCATTTGTTTTCACTTTTGATTTGGGGCATGAAATGGGTTGTGAACAACTCTAGTTCATCCACAATGCAAATGAACCTGAACGTGGACTAATCAATCAATCAACCTTTATTTATATAGCACCTTACAACAACCTAAGTTGACCAAAGTGCTTCACAGCATTAAAAACACCTGACTAAAAAAATGCATGCATGCACAATAAAAAAAGAGATGTACAAAATACAAAAATGGCAGCGTGATTTTTATGAGGCAAAAGCCATTCTGAATACGTGAGTTTTAAATTTAGCTTTAAAGTGAAAGTGACTTATATGGCATACTTGGAATTTGTGCTCTGCATTTAACCCAATTCCAAAGTGCACACACACAGCAGTGAACACACGCCCGGACCAGTGGGTTGCGCTGCGGTGCCCGGGGAGCAGTTGGGGGTCCGGTGCCTTGCTCAAGGGTCTCACCTCAGTCGTCGTATTGAAGGTGGACAGGGCGCTGGCTATTCACTCTGTGCCACTGACAATTCCTGCCGGACCTGAGACTTGAACCTGCAATTTTCAGGTTAGAAGTCCGACTCCCTATCCACAACTGCCCCTAAAGAGAGGCAGGTCAGTGATGGTATGTAATTCAATGGGCAGAGAATTACAGAGATTGGGACCTGCCACAGGAAAGATCACCCCACTGTTTGTACCTCAACTGTTACACCGCTAGCCGAACGCAGAACTTTGTTGGGTTGGTGAGAGCTTAAAATCTCACATAAATATGAAGGTGCCAGGCCATTAATTGCACTAAAAGCAAACAGAAGCTTAAACTGAATTCTGAACTGTACAGGGAGCCAGTGGAGGGAGTACAGGACAGGGGTGATATGATCATGCTTTTGAGTGTTAGTCAGCAAGCGGGCCTCAGCATTGTGTACAAAGTTGCAAGTGATACAGACAAGCCTGGTTAATGACAACATAAAGGGTGTTGCAATAATCGAGCCCAGAACAAATAAAAGTGTGAATGGCTTTCTCCAGGTCACTGCGGCTCAGGAAGGGCTTAACCTTTGCAAGGAGGTGTAGCTGAAAAACATTTGAGTTAATTTGTTTATGGAAATTTAAGTTGTCTAAGGTCACTGCCAAATTTTTGACTGTCTGGTTAAAATGAGGTGAGGGGTCAGAGAATCAAGACCAGGACCTGCAATACTGGGGAGGTAGAAGGTGCCAAACAGAATACATTGTTTTGCTCTTGTTCAAACTAAAATATTCTGTGAGAGCCAGAGTTTGATGTTTGATGTCATCCAAACATCTGTGGATGGATGAGTACATCAGAAGAATATTTGTTAAATAGGACCTAAATCACTATAGCACAGGTCCCTGAAGGCCAACATGATGTGATAAACATGTCAGGAGGATGGAGTGGTCTACATTATCAAATGCTGCAGTGAGGTCCAGCATCACTAGCAGCACAGGTTTCTTAGAATCAAGGGACAGGAAGATATCATTCTGCACCTTCAGGAGAGCAGATTCGGTGCAGATTCGGCCCTGAGCTGATGCAGCTCTGAGGAGACATGGCCCCACTGTCTTAAAAACCTGTTTAAACACCCTGGATGGAATAACGTGCAGAGAGCAGTTGGTGACGGCTGGATCACTTCAGAGAGGAGATGGGGACACTGGCTCAAACATAGTAAAGACAGAGGAGGGCACAGAAGAGGGGCATAATATGTCAAGACCATTCGAAGTAATGTTAATGTTCTGCCTAATGGAGGCCACTTTGTCAACAAAATTCATCGCAAGGTGATTTTGACACATGCTTCAGAACATTGCAAGATGAATTTGTAACGGACTGAAGTGTTTTAAATAACACCCTAGGATGATTACAGCTGGTGGAAATGTTGTTTGACAAATATTTACATTTAGCCTCTTTAACACAAAGAGAAAAACAAAATCTTGCTTGTTTGTAGGTGACCAAATACGTATTTTCCACCATAATTTGCAAATAAATTCTTTAAAAATCAGACGATGTGATTTTCTGGATTTTTTTTTTTTCTCATTTTGTCTCTCATAGTTGAGGTATACCTATGATGAAAATTACAGGCCTCTCATCTTTTTAAGTGGGAGAACTTGCACAATTGGTGGCTGACTAAACACTTTTTTGCCCCACTGTACATTTGTTTAGCAGTTGCCAAAACCGGAGCCATTCAACATTAGTTGTATTTTTTTCTTGCCCTGAACCAGGCAACATTTATCTTTAAGAATTTGACCAAATTCTGTGGTAAACCAGGGATTGTTGCACCCCTTCACCTTAAATGTATGCAAGGGTACTTGCAAGTGCATGCAAGTTTTTCACCTGCTTATCTGCAAAGGAAGTGCAACAAAAAATAACTTTAAGCATAATAAGAGCTGTAATATGTTGTCACTTTTTTGTATTTCTGTCCTAGGTATTTTAAATGAATTCTGGGTGAGTCTCAAATTAGGCTGTATTTCCAGGAAGAAATTACTGTACAGTAAATTGAATTTTTGAGAAAGATTTTGTGCATGTACATGCTACTTTTCACACAGAAAGGAATACATTCAAAAATGTTGCTGTGCATGTATTTCTCTTGGTAATTAGCAACATATTTTTATGTTTAAGTTATGAATGTGAAGTAAAACGTAAAGTATATGCAGCTGAATTATAAAGTTTGGGTTTTGTGTTTTTTTTTTTTTTTTTTGTTTGCTTTTTTTTTTTTTTTTTCTACATTAGTGGAGCTCTGCTTTTAAAGGGCCTCCTTTTATAGATATGTCACAGCAAAGTAATCACAGCTCCAAGCTGATAAAGGTAAATATTAATAAATTTTATTTTATTGTGCCATTGGCGTCCACTAACAATAATACTAACACTATCAGTATTTTCAGCTTGACACAACTTACTCATAGTTTATCTGTGGGTGTGTCATTTTATCTATAATGCAGCATTTTGTTATGTGCTGGTTGTGCAGGGCTGGTTCCAGAATGATTGATGATGGTGGTAAGCATGATCACACCAGTGGCGGCTGGTGAAAAAAAAATGTTTTTGGGGCTGTGCCAAATTAATTTAGTTCAGTAACCATCCCAGTACAATTAAGGAAAAACTGCAGGGCAGTAACATAACTCATGGTCTTGTTAATGTTCAGCAGTTATTTAATGTCAACATTAAAATGTCTGGCCATTACACAAAGGCAAAATATACATAAATAATAAATAAACATCAATTTATATAATAAATACACACATGGCAGCTTGGTGGATTATTGGTTAGCACTGTTGCCTCACAGCAAGAAGGTTGTGGGTCTGCAACCTGGCCTTTCTGTGTGGAGTTTGCATGTTCTCCCTGTGCCTGCATGGGTTTTCTCCAGGTACTCTGGTTTCCTCCCACAGTCCAAAAACATGTATGTCAGGTTGATTGGTGACTCTAAATTGCCCATAGCAATGAGTGTGAGTGTGTGAGGTTGTTTGTCTTTGTGTGTCTATATGTGGCCCTGTGATGGACTGGTGACCTGTCCAGGGTGTACTCCTGCCTTCCACCCGAAGGAGATAGGGATAGGGTTCAGCAGATCCCCGTGACCCTGGTTAAGGAATAAGCGGGTATAGGAAATGGGAATACTGCTATATAATGTTATTGCTATACAAGTTGTTTTTTTCACCGCAATTCTGTGGCCTTCGACCAGTTGGGTGGGGTTATTAACTCAGTCTAGCATGGCGAGCTTTACCATGTTCTCCATGTGTACTCTTGTACATTCGTGTTTCTTACTTTTTAGATAAATGTTTTAATGTCCCCAGTTCTTGTCACAGTCCATGCTGTGTCTTTCCTCCCGTTTTAGAAAGAAAGCAAGGGAAGCGAAACACGGAGTTAGCTAGCCGAGCTTTTCTGCTGTACCAATTACAGGAGAAACCTCTCACATACGTTTAACCTTTTGCGCTAGCTTGTTTGATTATGTCGCATTGATCTGGACCAAGCTCTTTAACCTGTAATTGCTGCACCAACGTTCTTTCAAATGGATTCTGAAGAAGAGATTTTACTGAATTAGGAGAAAGCTAAAGTTGCGACAGGTACTGGCATCACTGTTGATCACTGTTACTCCTCCAATACTGATTGATTCTGCTCTGGGCGATAAAGTCGTTGCCCTTTAGGCATCAAATTAGCCAACGCTGATTTATATTTAATATATTAGATGTTTTTATTCCCCGATATTTTCTCATACACATACATGAAATAATGTTAATTACTTTTATTTAGTAAATAATTTAAAAAGAAGTTTCCCTGGTGGTCAGGGGGTGGAGCGGCGCCCTAGTGCCCTATGTTTGCCAGTCACACCATATAAATAACCTAAAGTAGCTGTTTCTTGTGTTGTGTTATAGTGAATGAAACCAGAAATAAACACTTCCTCATAATGCTATATCAAACACTCATTTATAGCACCATTATATCTGCCTGAATTAATGTATAACTTGGATACCACATTCATATGAGACAAGAGTGGCACATAAGTGCTATTAGTGTTTGTGCCCTTCGATCTGTACTGACCAAGTCAAGTACTACTTAGCTTAGTGATTTAAAAACTGCTATAAATTTACTGGGTCAAGCTGGTTTTTAACATGCTGTGTAAGAGTTACACAGCAAGAAAATGCTGCTTTTATTTGATTCGTTGATTATATCCCCACCGCCCAAGAAAGACAAGCTCATGTAGACATTTAATCGTTTGTGATAGATGCCCTAAATATATTAACGTGAAAAGGTTTAGGTTTTAGTGACTGTAAGAACTGTTAGGATATTTTACATTTTGCTATATACAAATATTTCTGTGTAGATTGTAAATGATGCTGAGTGCCTGTGAACAGAAGTCTCCTTTTTCTTCCATATTTATATGTTGAAGGGTGTAAGGAATACACTGGCAGGTGAGGAGTCCCAAGTGGAACTTCTTAAGGCTCAGCTTAAGGAGCTCTTCAGGTTTTCAGAAGACTCACGCCACCTTTCTGATGATGTCCTGGCAGTGGTCAAAGAGCATCAGAGGTATGCAACAGGAAGCCTATCACTGTTTTAAAAACTCTGAAAATTATAACCTTGTGTATCACACATAGGCCACAAAATGCTTGCAAATAAGTCTTGTTAAAACATACCGAATTCCACTTTGATAATATTTATTTATTTAATAGATACAGTGCACATCAATGAACATTTGAGATTAAATTTATGACATACAGTGGGTACGGAAAGTATTCAGACCCCTTTAAATTTTTCACTCTTTGTGCCATTGCAGCCATTTACCAAAATCAAAAAAGTTCATTTTATTTCTCATTAATGTACACTCAGCACCCCATCTTGACAGAAAAAACCAGAAATGTAGAAATTTTTGCAAATTTATTAAAAAAGAAAAACTGAAATATCACATGGTCATAAGTATTCAGACCCTTTGCAGTGACACTCATATTTAACTCACATGCTGTCCATTTCTTCTGATCCTCCTTGAGATGGTTCTGCTCCTTCATTGGAGTCCAGCTGTGTTTAATTAAACTGATTGGACTTGATTAGGAAAGGCACACACCTGTCTATATAAGACCTTACAGCTCACAGTGCATGTCAGAGCAAATGAGAATCATGGGGTCGAAGGAACTGCCCAAGAAGCTCAGAGACAGAATTGTGGCAAGGCACAGATCTGGCCAAGGTTACAAAAGAATTTCTGCAGCACTCAAGGTTCTTAAGAGCACAGTGGCCTCCATAATCCTCAAATTGAAGAAGTTTGGGACGACCAGAACTCTTCCTAGACCTGGCCGTCCAGCCAAACTGAGCAATCGTGGGAGAAGAGCCTTGGTGAGAGAGGTAAAGAAGAACCCAAAGATCACTGTGGCTGAGCTCCAGAGATGCAGTAGGGAGATGGGAGAAAGTTCCACAAAGTCAACCTCCACCAGTCGGGGCTTTATGGCAGAGTGGCCCGACGGAAGCCTCTCCACAGTGCAAGACACATGAAATCCTGAAGTTTGCCAAAAACCACATGAAGGACTCCCAGACTATGAGAAATAAGATTCTCTGGTCTGATGAGACCAAGATTGAACTTTTTGGCGTTAATTCTAAGCGGTATGTGTGGAGAAAACCAGGCACTGCTCATCACCTGCCCAATACAATCCCTACAGTGAAACATGGTGGTGGGAGCATCATGTTGTGGGGGTGTTTTTCAGCTGCAGGGACAGGACGACTGGTTGCAATTGAAGGAAAGATGAATGCGGCCAAGTCCAGAGATATCCCAGAAGAAAACCTCTTCCAGAGTGGTCAGGACCTCAGACTGGGCTGAAGGTTCACCTTTCAACAGGACAATGACCCTAAGCACACAGCTAAAATAACAAAGGAGTGGCTTCGGAACAACTCTATGACCGTTCTTGACTGGCCCAGCCAGAGCCCTGACCTAAACCCAATTGAGCATCTCTGGAGAGACCTGAAAATGGCTGTCCACCAACGTTCACCATCCAACCTGACAGAAGGAAGGAAGGAATGGCAGAGGATCCCCAAATCCAGGTGTGAAACACTTGTTGCATCATTCCCAAGACGACTCATGGCTGTACTAGCTCAAAAGGGTGCTTCTAGTCAATACTGAGCACAGGGTCTGAATACTTATGACCATGTGATATTTCAGTTTTTCTTTTTTAATAAATTTGCAAAAATTTCTACATTTCTGTTTTTTTCTGTCAAGATGGGGTGCTGAGTGTACATTAATGAGAAATAAAATGAACTTTTTTGATTTTGGCAAATGGCTGCAATGACACAAAGAGTGAAAAATTTAAAGGGGTCTGAATACTTTCCGTACCCACTGTAGAATACCACACTGACTCAGTTTCACATGGACTAAGAGATTGTGAATTTTGACAGCACAGTTCTGATGTACCTGCTAAATGCATATTATGTAGTATGCAGTTTAGTATATGAACAGTAGGGGCAGTATATGAGGATCTGCAGCAGCGGATTCTGAACAAACCATGACAGTTATGAAATGTTCTTCTGAGAGATTTGTAGCTTTTGATCGCAGTACGTTTTCTGACATGATCTCAACTATAACATTAAGTGTTGCAATGTTTAGTTGTTTTTATACTGTGCAGAATCAGAGGTTCACTGGGAATGTATTGCATTGGCATTCAGAGATGAGTTAGCCCTCATCTGGCACTTGTTGGGTAGTCTTTTTTTAAATTGCATTGAAAAATTATGCTTGTGTTATTGCAACATTTCTGTGCATATACCCTGTCACAAACCTAAAGCTCCATGCATGCAAAAGCATGTTTTAATATCTTAAATTACAAAGTGGTTTTCCAGGAGAAATGTAATTCCACTTCCCACTAAATGAAACACATCACTGCAGATTTTTAGGGATTTGGGACTATTGATAGTTTTAATTATTGAAATAATAATATTTAGGACTGTGAGATGTGGTTAGAAAATATTTAACAATTTCTAATATTTTCTAGGTCAAGGTGAAGTTTTTGTTCAAATTAAATATATTTTTTTAGCCTGTTGGTACAAAACAGGATTGTTAAATTCCATTTCGAGTTGTGGAAAATTTTGAATTTACAAAAATGTAAATTAGTATTTTCTTAGTGTAAATAAATTCAGTAGTCATACAAATGTGGAGTGCATTCAAAAAGTATTCAGACCCGCTTCACTTTTTTCAATTTTGTCATATTACAAATTAAATTAAAAAGGGAAAACTGAAATACCACATTTGCATAAGTATTCAGACCCTTTGCAACATGTGAAAATTACCTCAGGTGAGATGTTTCTACACCTTGATTGGAGTCCAACAATCAAGGTGGACCTTTACATGTGGTGAATTAAATTGATTGAACATGATTTGGAAAGGCTCACACTTCTCTATAGAAGGCCTCGCAGCTGGCAATGCATATCAGAGCAAAAACCAAGCCAAGGTTTCGGTGTTGGAAATTTGGAATCAGTTCTTGGATCAGTAAGTCAATAGCAAAACAAAACACATACGGTGCCTTTTACAACTGTCGTAGACAGACGAGCCTTGGAATTTTTTTTCAGTTTTGCTTACACATTCATTACCCCTTTGTAACGGAGTGCAGCACACAAGGCAGCGGGGGCATTGTTTACACTCGTGATCAGCTGATAGTGCTGTGTAGACCTGTGGTACTTCCTGGAGTCAGGCCTGAAACCCCAAAGACGCCAAGGTTGCGGGTCTGGACATAAGCTGGAGACTAAGAAGAAGAAACAAAAGCCAGCCATTCTAGCAATAATAATGGGGAGCGTAAGATCTCTGGCCAATAAGACAGACGAGTTGTCGGCGATGATTCCCAGTGGGAATTCTGTTAGTGCAGCATTTTGATCGTTACGGAGACGTGGCTGCACCCGCACATCCTGGACCACAGTGTGGCCACACCCGGTGGTGGCTGTTCGGATGGCCAGGAATGTTTGTGCAGTAAGAACATGGGAGGAGTGATCGCACTATATGTGAGTCAGAGGTGGTGTAATCCTGGACATGTACATGTGAAGGAACGTCTCCTGTGTCGTTCCTGTTCCTAAGAAGCCATCTACATCTGGCCTCAAGGATTACAGAACAGTTTCCCCTCACATCCCAGGTAATGAAGGTACAGGAGAGGCTGGTCTTGGCCTGCCTGAGGCCACAGGTGAGACCGTTTCTGGAATGCTGTGCTCTATCTGCTGTAGCGAGCTCATTCATATCTGGTGGCAACACTGAGAATCACATTCTTTGATTTCTCCGGTGCATTTAACACCATCCAGTCACTGTTGCTGGGTGGGAAGCTGAGGCTGATGGATGTCAGCATGTCCACCGTCTCCTGTATCACTGACTACCAGAGAGGCAAGCCAGTTCGTCAGTCTCGGTCATGTCCTGTCTGATGTGGGGGGAGGAAGGGGACAGCCTCACAGCCCATCTGCATCTTGTGTAGTGATGTAGAGATGGTTGAGGACTACAGGTACCTGGCTGTCAACCTAGATAACAGACTGGACTAAAGGGTCAACGGTACAGCTATATACAAGAATGGGGAGCAGATTGTGGTTTTTGAGGAAGCTAAGATCCTTCAATGTGTGCAGCAGGATGCTGGAGATGTTCCATCAGTCTGTTGGTGCCAGTGCCCAGTCTGCCTCTCTGTTATGCTGAGAAAGCAGCATTGGAGCCAGAGCACAAACTTAGTGACTCTCGTGTGGTTACTGGATTCTCTCCTCTACATGGGGAAGCTGAAGCAGGTCTCTTCTCTGCTTCGCTATGCTTATGTGATTCTCTGTGTCTTCTGTGTTATGGGTGTGATTCTCCATCTTGCATGCCTGTTTGTTTTCTGCTGCGCTGGGCGGGGAATTCATCTGATTGATCAGTCATCGTGATTGGCACGTATGGAAATGCAGCATTTGGTAGAAATGGCAGTGCCACCTTCTGCCTTAAGGAGATCTTTTGATATTAATCCTGCCTCGGGTGTGCTATATTTTGTACACACGCATGACTAACAATCTTATGAATGTTAATCCAATCCAATTTTATTTATTGAGCGCTTTAAAAACACAGTTGCCCAAAGTGCTATACACCAGCATTAAAAAGTAAAAACATAAAACACACATAAAAGGACAAACAGGCATAAAACGTTTTAAAAGAATATCTCAAACTGAGTTAACTCTCTGGGGTCTAAAGGTGTTTGGGGGCCCTGGACAAGTTTTGACATGCCCTGACATTTGTGCTTTTTTTCAGTTGCTTTTAAACATATTAATTGTCTGATGACACTGTAAACAGCACAAACTTGGCTATAATATGTGAGCAGCATGTTTATACATAATTGTGTTTTTGAGAAAACAGCATATATGCATGGTTAGTGAAAAAACAAATTTTTTTAAAACACTGACATAAGGCCATAAAACACATACGGAACATTGGTTCACACGACTTTTGAGAACTGTAAGTAAAAAGTAAGTAAATTCTATGATGAAGCTTGATGTTTTATGCCATTTCTTAGGGGCGTGTACATAATTATCTGGCTCACCTCAGATTATTTCTATATGAACAGCAAGCTCAGTGTGAGGCGGGATCACATTAGCTATAATGACATGAGACTAGAGAAACTGTGCCACTCCTTTCATACAGATTAAATAAAAAGAGATGATTTGTTTTTTACTTGAATTGTTTTGTTTAAATGAAGACATTTCAAGCTTTCTGTGCATATATTTCTCATGTCTTTGAGGCAAGTATTCACTGAGATTCAGGTTGTTTTATTTTTGTGTCTGTGAAGAGAGGTGACGGAGAAGACAGAGAGCACACCCTGTCGGCTTGCTTTATTTTACAAAAGCACAGCATTTTATTATGAGTGTATACAAGCTCCTCAGTGGCAAAGAACCAGGGGTGGATGAGATCCGCCCCAAGTACCTTAAGTCTCTGGATGTTGTTGGGCTGTCATGGCTGACACGCTTGTGCAACATCGCGTGGCAATCGGGGACAGTACCCCTGAATTGGCAGACTGGGGTGGTGGTCCCACTTTTTAAGAAGGGGGACCGGAGGGTGTGTTCCAACTACGGAGAGATCAGACTCCTCAGTCTCCCTGGGAAGGTCTATGCCAGGGTGCTGGAGAGGAGGATCCGGCCGGTGGTCAAACCTCAGATCCAGGAGGAACAATGCGTTTTTCATCCCGGTCGTTGAACACTGGACCCAGGTCTATACCCTCTCAAGGGTGCTCGAGAATTCATGGGAGTTTGCCCAACCAGTTCACATGTGCTTTGTGGACTTGGAGAAGACATTCGATAGGGTCCCTCGCAACATCCTGTGGGAGGTGCTCCAGGAGTATGGGGTCCGAGGTGCTTTGCTAAGGGCTATCCGGTCTCTGTACAAACAGAGCAGGAGCTTGGTTCGCATTGCCAGCAGTAAGTCAGACCTGTTCCCAGTACACGTTGGACTCCGGCAGGGCTGCCCTTTGTCACCGGTTCTGTTCATTATTTTTATGGACAGAATTTATAGGTGCAGCCAGGGGTCGGAGGGAAGTCCAGTTCGGTGACCACAGGATTTCACAGGATCCTGCCTCAGGTGGAGGAGTTTAATGAGTTTCATGGTGTCACACTCTAAACAGCTAACTAACTCAAAACACTTACAAAGGTTTCCTGAGCCTTTAAACGGTCTCTGTCTGGTTCGGTAGGCCAGAAGACGATCACTAACCCCATGCACAAGGAGGGTAATACAAAAAAGGTCATTGCTAAAGAAGCTGGCTGTTCAGAGTTCTGTATCCAAGCACATTAACGGAAAGTTGAATGTAAGCACAAAATGTGGTAGAAAAAGGTGCACAAGCCACAGGGATAACCGCAGCCATGAGAGGATTGTGAAGCGAAGCCCATTCAACAATTCACAAGGAGTGGACTGCAGCTGGAGCCAGTGCTTCAAGAGCCACCACGCACAGGACATGGGTTACAACTGTCGCATTCCTTGTCAAGCCACTCTTGACCCAGAGACCTCAGAGGCACCTTACTTAGGCTAGGCTAAAGACATAAAGGACTGAACTGTTGCTCAGTGGTCCAAAGTCTTCTTTTCAGATGAAAGTACATTTTGCATTTAATTTGGAAATAAAGGTCCCAGAGTCTGTGCCTCTCCTCATTTTCTAGATATGTCTGACATTTCTGTTAAAAATCCTTTTTTTTATTTTTTTTTTAGTGGTCTTAATTAATAGTCAAATTTTCTAAGATACAGAATTTTGGCTTTTCATTAGCTGTAAGTTATAATAGTATAATATATTGAGGCTGCAGGTTGAGGAGGATCTTGATCCCCCTTCAGTTTGCCTATCAGAAACACATGGGAGACCTCCCAGCAGTGCTGGTGCTTTACATGCTGCACTGGGCATATGCCTATCTGGAAGCAAGCTTCTATGTATGGGGGCGGCCCCCTCCCTGACGTCATGAATTATGGACTATTTGACATCCAGACCGCAGTATGTCAGGCTGGGGAAGTGTGTTCCTGGGACACTGGAATGCAGCACTGGTGCTCCACAGGTTCTTGCTCCTTTTCTGTTCACAGTTTACACATCGGACTGTAGGTATAACTCAGAGTTTTGCCACCTTCAGAAGTATTCTGATGCTACGGCTGTTGTGGCATGTGTGCGCGGTGGCCGTGAGGGGCAGTACAGGGACCTAGTGGAGGCCTTCACTGACTGGTGTAAAAAGAACTATCTTCTCCTGAAAACCACTAAGGAGCTGGTGGTGCATTTTAGGAGATCAAAAGCTCCATGCCAGTCTGTCTGCATTGATGGACAGAAGATAGACTGTACAGACCTTCAAGTACCTGGGGGTGGTACTGGATGAAAAACTGGAGTGGTCTGCCAATGTGGATGCAGTGTACAGAAAAGGGCAGTCTTCTTCTTCAGACGACTCGGTTCGTACAGTGTCTGCAGTGACATACTGTGCATGTTCTACCACACTGTCATGGCAAGTACACTGTTCTATGCTGCTGTCTGTTGGGGGAGTGGCATTACAAACAGACTGTGGGCGCCAGGACAAACTGGGTGAAAAAGGCCAGTTCTGTGCTAGGCAGGGGGCTGGACCCTCTCAGAACTGTGGTGGAGCAGCAGATGTGGACGATGCTGCTTTCTATATTGAACAATAATAAACACCGACTAAACAGAGTAGCAGCTGCAGTGGGAGGCTCATCTCACTGCACTGCAGAATTGAGAGGTTGAGGAGATCCTTTGTCCCCACAGCCATTAGACTTTTTTTTAATAGTAATTGTTGATATGTTATTTATGTTATGCTATTAACTGAGTGCCTTTATCTGTTAGAAATTTCACTATAAAATGTGAAATATAATTATGTTAAAGTTAATATAAGTGCTGCAGGTGCAATCTGAATTTCCCCTATGAGGGATGAATAAAGTATCTATCTAATCAATATTAAAAGAACACTTGAAATATATCAGCCTGTGTAATGAATCTATATGAGTTTCACTTTTGAATTGAATTACTGAAATAAATCAACTTTTTGATGACATTCTAATTTATTGAAATGCACATGTACATACCACAGAAGTGGGCTTGATGGAATATATATTCAGTATACATAAACGTATAGGCTTTACAAGATACTGATGGGAGATTCCTTTATATAATTCTTTATTGTAAATCTCTGTGTACATGTTGCAGTGTGAAATGCAGAGCAACCAGGCTGTGTTCAGAGTCCGAGTCAGGGCTGAGAAGCATCCTCCAGGACCCAGTGCTGGTCTATACCCAATGGAGCCACATGGTTTCTCAGGTGTTGGAGGTTTCTGCAGAGGTCACTGACTTCTCCAATGTTGCCATGTTGGTCCAGAGTATAGAGGTAAAACACATAGATTTATTGCAGAAATACATTGTTAATTGCAATCACATCGGAAATCTGTGAACTTACTGCTTCCTGCTTCTGAAGAGTGCAGACGCACTTCTGCTTGCTCCTGCTTCTGCCAGTTATACTTTGCTTTTATTCCTTTTTACTTCATGTATTCTTACCCAATGATTTTATTATTTTTGATCAACCTCCGATGACCATGCCTCTCTTCTCTGAGGACGATTGCAGCAAACTCCTACAGAAAATCACTATTCTGGAAACTATAGTGCAAAGGTTAGAGATGAACTTGGAGATAAATGGACTATCTGGGAAAGAGGACACCACTCTACCATAGTAGCAGACAAGAGCATCCTAGTATACAGCTAACTAGCATTAACAAGACCGAGCAACAGGAGGGTTGTGTCCGGGTCAATAAAACTTCTGGTATCAGTCCTCCTTGGAACGCTCTCGGAGCAAAGCCAAAGACTAAATCAGGACAAGTAACAGGCAGAACTCAGTGCCCAGAAATCTGTGATGCGACAGGCTGGCCAGCGTTATCATCCTCCTCAACTCCTGTGCAGAGGAAAGCACAGCCATGGATAACAGCTAAAGGGAAAGGAGCAACAAAACTCCTAAGGAACCAACTGTACAGCTAGAAAATAGATTCGCTCCACTACTGCAGGACCCTGGATCTTCATCTGATCACTTGGACAATCCCCCACATCCACAGAGAGGGGTAAGGTCTGAAAACACAACAGAAGACAGAAAGCTAAGAGGAAAGCTAGCAGGGCCTCAGACCCTGATTGTGATTGTGGGCGACTCTGCCATAAAAGATGTGAGACAGATGTGCAGTAACAACACAAAAGTGCTGTATTTCCCAAAAGATATGGTCTCTAACATTACTGACAAAATCCTGAGCATTGTTGCAGAAAATCCAACTGTGAAAAACCTCGTACTACACACAGGGGCAAGTGATATTGTGAAGCAGCAGTCCGAAATCCTCAAAAAGGACTTTAATAATCTGCTAAACACAGTAAAGGTGCTAAATGCAGAAGGTTTTTATCAGTGGACCTCTACCACCAGTTAGAGGAGGAACCGAGAAATTCAGCAGGCTACTAGCACTGAACACATGGCTTTCAACTCCATGTGATGTCCACTCAGTACATTTTATTGATAATTTTAACCATTTCTGGGATCACAGGCATCTTTTTAAGGGAGACGGATTTTCTCTAAATAAATCAGAAGTAAAAGCTTTCACCTCCAACCTATTTTTCGTCCTGCGCCACAATCTTCCCTATGCCAAGGACAAGATACGACGGGAATCTAAAACAAAATGAAGAAACATCAAAACATCCAAAGCCAACACTCTCCCCCGAATGCTCTAACATGGAGAGAAGTCAGAGCAAAGATGAGGAGGCCACACCCCCTCCACCAGCAGACACTGCCTGTGAGGATTTACTTCCCACAACCCCGCAAACCCACCTAGTTCACCATCTTCCCGGGGCATCCCATTCCCTATCACCAAGAACCTCGCCAACCTGATGAAGTACATCACTACTGGGCCCAAACTGACCTCCTCCCCCAGTGTCATTTTCACCCCCAAGAAGCCCCTCAAAGCAGCATGCCCCACCATTCCTCAGCAAGCTCTGCTGCAATCATCACAACTGCAGCATCCACCACCCCCTCCTCCACACCGTCAAAGAAATCATTCTTTGTCTCCACAGCCTGATAACAGCACAGTAAGCTCTAACTGATATGTGCTGGGTCCAGGCTGCAATACTGTTAGCCATGGCTCTCTCCAGGAAAAGCCGGGGCCCAGTATGCAAATAGCTGTTTCAATCCCAGTTTTGATAGGTAACAGAAAAAGTTTGGTAAATCTAGAGAGAAATGAGATTTACCCAACGCATTCTGAAAATTTATGTATCCCTTGCCAACCACAGTATGTCCCAGAACATGGGGAAAACAATGTTTTTAACACACTAAATTTAGCTCTTTTAAATGTCAGGTCTTTGGTAGACAAATCATTTTTAATCAATGATTTTATTATTAAGCACAAGCTTGATTTTGTTTTTAACTGAAACATGGTTAGGACAAGATAATAATGCTGCAGTTCTTATTGAGTCAACCCCTCCAAATTTCAGTTTCATGAGTGAAACAAGAATACATAAGAAAGGCGGTGGAGTTGCCATTTTATTTAATGATAGCCTCAAATGCAAAAACATATCATATGGAAAGTTTAACTCCTTTTAATATGTTGCTCTTCATACCAAATCCTCCTGTCGAGCAACATTTGTAACTATTTATAGACCCCCAAAGTACAATGCACATTTTTTTTGACAAGTTTGCTAAATTACTATGTATTGTATGCATTGATTTTGATTGCATTGTTTTAGTGGGTGACTTTTAACATTCATGTTGATAATCTCAATGATGCAAGTGCAAAAGAACTCTTGAACATCCTGGACAACTTTGGGCTTTCTCAGCATGTAACAGATCCAACACATATCAAGGGACACACACTGGATCTAATAATCTCTAAAGGTTTTAATATTTCTGAGGTGGTGTTGACCGATGTTGCTCTTTCTGATCATCGCTGTTTTTTTTGTTTTTTTTAAAACAACCACCCCTGCTGTTTTGAACACAGGTGAAACAGAGGTAGTCAAAAAGCGGAATATTAACGAGAAGAGCTGTGCATTATTCATTCAGGCTTTTGCACCATCACCAACCATGCCATCAGCCCCTGTTGATGATCTTGTAAGCAGTTTCAGCTCCAAAGTTATGACTGTTATTGATTCCATTGCCCCAAGTAACCCTCTGGGGTCTGAGGGGGTTTTGGGGCCCTGGACAAATTTTGACTTGTCCTGACATTTGTGCTTTTTTCAGTGTTTTTTAAACATATTAATGTCCAAAGTCTGATAACACTGTAATCAGCACAAAATTGGCTACAATAATATGTGAGCAGCAAGTTTATACAGTACTGTGTTTTTGAGAAAAAAGTGTTTATGCATGGTTAGAGCAAAACTACAGTTTTTTTACTCACTGAAATAAGACCATAAAACACAAACTGAGGACAGTTTTTTACTCTGAGGACAAGCTAAACTATTTGTCTCTGTGTGGAATATAAGAAGTGCTTCTCCCCGTTTGTGACGCGCCATCATCCAAACGCGCAGCAAAAGTGAGTAAATTCTATGATGAAGTTCGACGTTTTATGTCATTTCTCGGGGGTGTGCATATATTTATCTGGTTCACCTGAGTTTATTTACATGTGAACAGGGTACAAGGCGGGGTTGCATTACCTGTAATGAGGTGAGACAGGAGAAAACGTACTTCTCCTTACGTTCATACGAATTAAATAAAAAGTGATGATTTGTTTTCGACTTAAATTGTTTCTAAACTGGGAACTGTCCTGTTATAAACTGTCCTAGCACAGAACCTTGTGAAACTCCTTGGGATTTTTCTTATTTATTTACAGTTGCATCAGTATGGCAGCACTGCTGTATAGTCATAAAAATTCTGAATTTGAAGTTCTTTGTGAAATTCTTTCTGGAGTAAAATGTATCTGTGGATAAGCATGTGCATTTGATCACAAAATTGCCTTGATTATATAAAATTTGTCTAGGCCTTTAACCCCTTTTGTGGAATGTTAAGAGATTTGGAATTGACTGAAAGTTTAAAGATCTGCTATAATGTGTTCTCCATTTTTTTTTAAATGATGTGGTTAAAAAAAATGACGCAGTAAAAAAATGTTGCAGACAAGTTTAAATCTAAGCAAAGGCAAATTTATTTGTATAGCACCTTTCATACACTACGCTATTCAAAGTGCTTTACAAGGCATATAATTACACATTAAAAGCATTGAAAAGAGCATTTAAAAACAAAGACATTTAAGATAAAATAAATTTAAATCCAATAAAGCAGTAAACAACAGTGTTTTCAGTCCTGATTTGAATGAGCTGACCGTTTGAGCAGACCTCAGGTGTTCAGGAAGTTTGTTCCACAAGTGAGGAGCATAGTAACTGAATGCTGCTTCACTTTGTTTGGTTCTGGGAACACACAGTAGACCTGTCCCAGATGACCTGAGGGGTCTGGAAACCTCATAGGGAACTAATATATCTTGAATATATTTTGGTCCACAACCATTTAGTGCTTTATAAACTAGCAATAAGATTTTAAAATCTATCCTTTGACTAACGGGAAGCCAGTGTAGTGATCTAAGAACTGGTGTGATATGGTCCAGTTTCTTGGTGTTTGTAAGGACTCTGGCAGCAGCATTCTGGATTAGCTGCAGCTGTGCCTGATTGACTTTTTGCTAAGACCTGTGAACAAGCCATTACAATAACCTAACCTACTGAAGATAAATGCATGAACAAGTTTTTCTGCATCTTGTTTAGACAGAAAACCTTTTATTCTAGCAATGTTTTTCAGGTGATAATAGGAAGATTTAGTGATGTATTTTGTGTGGTTGTTAAAATTCAGGTCTGAGTCAATGATTACACCAAGGTTTCTGGCTTGATTTGTAGCTTTCAATGACATGGAGTCAAGGTGAGCAATGACCTTTGACCTTTCATTTTTGGGGCCAAAAACAATCACTTCTGTCTTGTCTGTGTTGAGCTGGAGAAAATTCTGGCACATCCATTCTTTGACTTGATTAATACACGCACATAATGAAATTAGAGGACTATGATCATTAGATGATACTGATATGTAAAGTTGGGTGTCAGTATATGTCAATGTTTGTAGTATTCCATAATCTGAGCAAGGGGCAGCATGTAGATATTGAATAAGAGAGGACCAAGAATAGACCCTTGAGGAACCCCACATTTCATTTTTGTTCGCTCAGACTCATAATTACCAAGTGAGACAAAATAGTCTCTATCTTGCAAGTGAGATTTTAGCCAGTTTAACACTGTGCCAGTAACTCCCACCCACGTTTCTAGTCTATCAAGTAGCACATCATGATTAACTGTGTCAAATGCAGCACTGAGATCCAGTAGTACTAAAACAGAGGTTTTGGATTCATCATTATTCAAATGTAAATCATTTAAAATTTGAATAAGTGCAGTCTCAGTGCTGTGGTGTGTGCGAAATCCAGACTGAAGTGCATTAAAAAAGATTGTTTTGCACCATAAATCTGTGAATTTGTTGAAAAACTACTTTTTCAATTATTTTTCCCAGAAATGGAAGATTTGATATTGGCCTGTAGTTACTTACTGCTGAAGCATCTAGATTAGGCTTTTTAAGAAGCGGTTTTATAACAGCAGTTTTTAAGGCCTGGGGAAACTTCCCTGACTGAAGAGAACTATTGACAATCTGCAATACATCTGGAGCTAAGCTGTTAAAAACATTTTTAAAAAAATTTGTTGGTAAAATATCAAGGCAGCATGATGTAGATTTTAATTGTAGAAGCGTTTCTGCCAGAGCTCTGTGATCAAGGAGATCAAAATGTTCTAGATTCACTGGAGAACAAGAAGGCACAGGTGATATTGTCATGTTCCTTGGACTGCAACTAGATATAGTTTGTCTTATCTTTGATATTTTGTCTGTGAAAAAAGCTGCAAAATCATTGCATGACTTTTTGGACAGCAGTTCAGAAGGAACAGAGGGTGCTGGGTTTGTGAGTCTGTCTACAACAGAAAACAATGTGTGGGCATTATTGCTGTTTCTATTGATAACCTCTGAGAAAAATGATTGCCTTGCATTTTTAAATTTTTGGTTATAGTTGTGAAGACTCTCTTTGTATAAGTCAAAATGAACCTGGAGTTTGGTTTTTCGCCACTTGCTTTCTGCCTGTCTGCATATTCTTTTCTGAATTTTAACCACTGTGGCATTTCTCCAAGGTGACTTTTTTCTTGCTGACAATACCTTGGTCTTAATCTGTGTGTTTCAGCATTTACTGAAGGAGAGTTTCCAGCTGCAGGAGCGCTTCAGTCTGCTGCAGGTGAAGGGAGACCTGCTGGAATCTGTGTTTGGTCCTGAGAGGTCTGATGGTCTGCAGGGAGAGCTGAGTGCTGCCATTAAGACCAGGGAGCTGCTGCACGCTCAGCTGCTGCAGAGGAGGAGCAGGCTACAGGTACCAACATACCACTCATTCACTGGAGCTTAAATTCAAATTTGATTAGTCAAACAGTAAATACATTAATCTGTGTCGGACCGTGTTAATGTTGAGGTGGCAGATTGTGCAATGAAATTTTGAATCTCAACAGTACAATGGAAATGGAAAAAAATGCAAGGGCCAGTTAGTCAGTGACACCATTAATTTTGGTAAATGATCCAATCAAAAGCTTTTGTCATAATGTCGGCAAAAATATTGTAACTATTGTAAGAATTATTCATTATTAGGCCTGTAAGTACTCACAGCAGTCAAATAAAATTTAAAATACAAGATCAAAATAGAATAGATAAACCACTATATTTTGAAGGCCAATGTGTCAAGGTTCTCTCCTAGTTTCATTATAGAGGGGAAAACTCTGTATAACACAGTTCCATTATTTTCTTTCTCAGGGCTTAATCTCAAGAACCAAGGACTTCAGTGATACTTATGATATGATTCGCTCTAAGCTGGCTGCTCTCCAAGCCAGACTGCTGGAAGCAGACGGCCTCCAGCCTGACATCTTGGCCAAGAAAAGCCAGTCAGACCAGTTCAGGGTGAGTTTAATCCCAGGCCAAACCAGGGGCGGGCAAGCTGTCTACTTGAAATTAAGATGACTTGTTAATACCATCCTGCTGTAGCCTCTAGCAGATTAAGGAAATAAATTCAAATAAGTGTCCTGCAACCTAGGGATGGGAATGGAGACCCAGTTCCAGTTTAGAACCGGTTCCAAATTTTCCGATCACTGAGGAATCATATGGCTCCTTGCTCATCAATTTCTCTTTATTGAGGTCGACATGTTTTTCTGACAGTTGTGTGCTTGTTAGGACCTCAAACTTTGCAGCTCTGCCAGTAGAAACTTAAGACAACAAGGGTGTGATGGTGGAGCAGGGGACGTTGTACAAAGCCTGGCTTAATTTCATGAATAAATATGTCAGCAGTGCTACTTAGTGTAAAATAACCTCCTGCAACAGTTGAGAAATGCAAATGTATGACTGCCATCACTTCCCATCCGAACCGCATGTCTGTTACGGAAGGAGCCTGTCTTTGCCAAATTGTTCCATATGCAGCATGTAGTGTATGACTCACGTTTGTGTCTATGTGGGTATGTTCACTTGTGCACTGAAAGCGCTTTGTTTACAAAAAGCAGACAGGAGAAACACCTGGCACAAGGGAAGCTGCTGCCTAAAATCCAACAGAACAACAACATTGTAACCTATGGGTGAAGGGATTGGTATTAGGTAGTAGTTTCAAATAACTGAAAACACTAAAGTTTTCTGGCAGAATTGCATCATAAAATCCATGGTAAATGAATAAACAATCACACTTAAAAAATACACACTTTAAAAGAACTCTTAAGTGCAGTTGAATTGATAGAGCAAATGATAGATTGTGTTTTACTTGTGTTTACTTAACCCTCTGGGGTCTGAGGGGGTTTTGGGGACCTGGACAAATTTTGACATGTCCTGACATTTGTGCTTTTTTCAGTGTTTTTTAAACATATTAATGTCTAAAGTCTAATAACGCTGTAATCAGCACAAAATTGGCTACAATAATATGTGAGCAGCAAGTTTATACATGATTGTGTTTTTGAGAAAAAAGTGTTTATGCATGGTTAGAGCAAAACTACAATTTTTTACTCACTGAAATAAGACCATAAAACACAAACAGAACATTGGTTCACAAGACTTTGAAGACCTGCATGTTGTAGGCTAAAGTGTTTACTTCAGAGTGTTGTGAAAGTCATCTTGTTCACACATTCACAGTAAACAATACACTGATTTAAATTTTCTGAGACACTTTTTGTCCAGAAAGGCCATATGCAAGAGGGTGTGTCTGAGGATGAATAGTCAAGACAAAAGACTCAACGACCAGACAAAGACGCGCATAATGAGCCTTTCAGTCAATGTAGATGGGAGGGGATTAGTGCAGCACAATACAAAACAATGAGGAGCCAAACGTTCCTCATTTGAGTTAAAATCAGTGTTTTTACTCTGAGGACAAGCTAAACTATTTGTCTCTGTGTGGAATACAAGAAGTGCTTCTTCAAGTCCGTGACGCACCATCATCCAAACGCGCAGAAAAAGTGAGTAAATTCTATGATGAAGTTCGATGTTTTATGTCATTTCTCGGGGGTGTGCACATATTTACCTGGTTCACCTGAGATTATTTACATGTGAACAGTGAACAGAGTACAGAGTACCTGTAATGAGGTGAGACAGGAGAAAACGTACTTCTCCTTACGTTCATACGGATTAAATAAAAAGTGATTTTGTTTTCGACTTGAATTGTTTCACTTAAAAGAAAACATTTCAAGCTTTCTAGCCATATAATTCTTATTTTTATGAGCCAAGTATTCGCTGAGATTGTGGTTGTTTTATTTACGCGTCTGTGAAGAGAAATGACAGAGACAGAAAAGACAGACAGCGCACCCTGTCGGCTTTCTTTATTTAAAAAAGCACAACCATTTGTTGTTATTATGATGGTATACAACTAAAAGTAGACCCTTTACAGATTTGAATGATATATTTCTTTTATCTGTACGATCAGAATTGATGGAGTAATTTAAGTTTGTTTCGGCATTATCAGGAAAAGATGGGTCAAAACGTGCCGGAGCGTGCGTCGACCCCAGAGGGTTAATGTATTTCTCTATTTTAGAGGAATTCAGTGGAATACTGCCTTCAGAATCAAATATAACAACTGCAAAAAACCTAGTGTTAGTGATCTGTTTTTTTAACACGGAAAAGTGATCAAAAATCAGTTATGGAATCAAAGAATAAATCGATAAGCAGAATCAATAATGAAAGTGAAAGTGGCTTTTGTGGCCAAGTATGGTGACCGATACTCAGAATTTGTACTCTGCATTTAACCCATCCCAAAGTGCACACACACAGCAGTGGTATTGAAGGTGGACAGGGCACTGGCTATTCACTTTGCCCTTGCCGGACCTGAGACTCGAACCCACAACTTTCCCACAATAGCACAAATATGTATAATGTGCGAGTTTTAACCCATTTTGCTACCTATTGATTAAATATTATAGTCATTTGTTAAAGGACAATACAGCATGCTTTGATCATAAACTGACCATTGTACTATATAGTATCTAACAGTATCTTTAAGATATTATATTATAGTATGTTGTTACTGAAATTTACAGCACACTGCAGCTTCTTTTTGTTTTATGTCCTTTGACCTGCAGTCACACTGAGTGCCCTGTATGCCCTCAGGTGATCCAGAAGGACCTGGAGGACTGTGAAGCCGACATAACAGCACTAGAGACTCTGGTCTCCTCCAGTCAGAGCAACAAGACTCAATTTGAGAAACTCTATGCTGACTGGAAACATCTGAACAAGGCAGTCGGGGTAAGACAGACGAATGGCTTAAAATAAAAGAATAGAGGTTCTAAATCAGTTTTTATTGCTGTAGCTACAGTAAACTACAACTCATTCTTAACATCTCATAAAGCCACCACCCATAATTTAATTTTTGGATTAAAATAACTTTGTAATGCAAAAAGGGTTAACTGGGCTTCATTGTGACCAACAAGCACATTATCACCAACTTTGCAGCTTCTCAGTTCCACATAGATTTTGTTAATTTCATTCAGCTTAAAACAGTGCAGTGTTATGAGGTTATAACATTTGTGGTGTTTATATTTTTTTTTTAAAAAAAAAAGGGAAAAAAAAATTCTTTGGATGAAAATGCCACTAATTTATTAACACAGACATGGTGCCTATATAGTTGCTAACCTCAAGTCGGAATGAGGAGAAGGAGCTTTGTTTCATTTTCAAACGTAGTTTTCCAGTGTTGCTGCATGATTAGAGGGGGGAGTCAGTGATACTTGAGTATTAGTATCAATTAGTTTTGATCTTGGTAGTAGTGTAGAGGACCTCGTAGTTCTCGCTGGGGCATATTCAGTTAGCAGCTCCGAAAGATAAGAGGGAGCGAGACAATTGAGACATTTATAAACAAAGAGCAAGATCTTAAACTGGATCCTGAAACTAACAGGAAGCCAGTGTAACATAGCCAATACCGGACTTATACGATCATGCCACTTAGTGCCAGTCAACAGGCGAGCAGCTGCATTTTGAACTAGCTGAAGGCGCTGTGAACAAGACTGATCCAGACCATAGTAGATGGAATTGCAGTAGTCCAAACGACAAGTGATAAACATGTATATAATGTGTTCAAAGACAGCAAGTAGAAGGTATGGTTTTACCTTCGCTAGCAATCTTAGATGGAAGAAACTTGATTGGACTACTGCACTCACCTGTCGGTCTAGCTTAAAGGAGCCATGTAGATAGACTCCGAGATTCTTTACGTAAGGGTGACAGTAGGATAGTAGAGGCTCTAAGGTGCTGTCAACACCGTCTAGAGCAGAAGTACTTCCAAAAGTCAGAATTTGAGTTTTGTCATTAAAGGCAAGAAGATTTCTGGACATCCATTCTTTAATATTTTTAAGACTGTCCAATAGAGCACAGGTTGAGACAGTACCTGGTTTAAGAGGAAGGTAAATTTGAATGTCATGAGCAAAACAATGAAATGAAATATTATGCTTATGGCAGATAGACCCCACAGGTAATATATACAGAGCAAAATGGATAGCTGCAGACAGCATCCCCTCCCATCCCAACCTCTGAGCCCAAGGTGTGTTGGAAGGAACACAAGATAAAGAAGTCCAGAGCTGCTGTCACTTCAACAGACAAAAGGACGAGTGACAAGAACCTAAAATATGTGGACAATAATGCTTAAAAGCCATCAGACAAAACCATCCCTCCAGTATTAACGTTTACCTGGAGGGATTCTTTCTAAAATGGGGAACCACAAGCCATCACATATAATCAGCAAATTGCAATTCAAGCGCAGACTAAAAAAAAAAATGCTCACACAGGAAAACTGTGCAAAGCCTGCATTTGGACTAACACCAGCATTGCGCCTACAGCAAAACAGTCCAAGTATTCTTCCACAGGGCAGTGAATTGGAGGGTGTTTATAAAAGGAAGTATGAAAATTTCATCAAGCTTTTTCAGGCCTGTCTCTGCAAACCGTTTTAAGACAGCCAAATGTGACATTTTTTTGGTCACAAACCGTTGACTTTGCGTCTGAGGACTCCCTAGATATGATTTCTTCTGGAGCATGGTGCCACTATATTTCTAATTAGGTTGATGGCTCCATATGGAACAACACTGCACTAACTGTGCATCACTGGACCCTAATCAGACTAAAAAGTTCTTACTTTCTACTTGACAAAAGTGATAAACTAATCTATTGCCCTCATTCCTTGACTGTCCTGCTGATCTTTTTGTTTGGTTTTCAGGTGAAGGTGAATGAGAGTGAAGAAAGCATTGCAGACCATGAGAACTTCCATGACAACCTGCTGAACATAGAGAAGTGGTTGATGATCATGAAGCAAAAGTTGGAGTCCTTCCATAGCCCCTCAGGAGACTGGACCATAGACGGCCGCCAGAATGAAGCTGAGGTCTGTTAGCAACACCCAAGTTGTCAAACTAAAGCAAGCAACAATTAAGAGAATGTCATTTCCATTGTTTCTTCTATCTGTTTGCCCGCATTAAACAGCAGTTACAGATGAATATGTACACTCTACCACCGACAGGAAAAGATACATTGAAATTTGACAGAATTGCATTTAACCACTTGTGACTTTTTGGCATCACAGCTGTGCCATAGTGTTATTTCGTTTGACAGCATATTACTGTACCTTAGCAACTTCCTCTTCTTGTGATAGCAGTTTCCCAAATACACATTGCGAAAAAACAGCTATACATTTGTATGACTCATACATGTTACACATTACTTTCATATAATTATAATTGTATCGCTTTAAACAGAAACACATAAACTATTTCATAAAATGTGCAGAACAGACTGTCCTACAACATGGACTGGACTGTATTTATGTGTTTTTGTCTAGAGTGCTTTACAGTTCCCTTCTTGTTCATCCATTCTCACCCAATTTGTGGTGCACTGTCTTAGGCAAAGACAAACAAATGAAAGAAAGTAACTTTATGGTGACTTTAATGCTGATCCTTTGTCCCTGTATGTAGAGAGTGTTGGGAGAATTTCCAGAGAAGGAGATTCAGCTGCAGCAGATGGAAGCCCAGGGTCAGGGGGTTTTGGAGAGGACTTCAGACGAGGGACAGGTGCACATCACACGAGACATGAAGCGCCTACGAGAGTCTTGGTTGGCCCTGTACAACATGCGTCTTAATATTCAGAGGTAAAAATTTGTTAAGTGAGGCTAAAGTTTTTTTTTTGTTTGTTTGTTGAAGCTTAGTTTTACTGTTCACAGTGGAGGCAGGAACAAAAGCTATAATGATAATAGCAAACTTTATTTGTACAGTGCTTTTCAAAACAAGGTTACAAAGTTCTGCACACACCAAATGGAAACAAAATTAAAAACAATTAACAGACATACAGTGGGTACGGAAAGTATTCAGACCCCTTTAAATTTTTCACTCTTTGTGTCATTGCTGCCATTTGCCAAAATCAAAAAAGTTCATTTTATTTCTCATTAATGTACACTCAGCACCCCATCTTGACAGAAAAAAACAGAAATGTAGAAATTTTTGCAAATTTATTAAAAAAGAAAAACTGAAATATCACATGGTCATAAGTATTCAGACCCTTTGCAGTGACACTCATATTTAACTCACATGCTGTCCATTTCTTCTGATCCTCTTTGAGATGGTTCTGCTCCTTCATTGGAGTCCAGCTGTGTTTAATTAAACTGATTGGACTTGATTAGGAAAGGCACACACCTGTCTATATAAGACCTTACAGCTCACAGTGCATGTCAGAGCAAATGAGAATCATGAGGTCGAAGGAACCGCCCAAGGAGCTCAGAGACAGAATTGTGGCAAGGCACAGATCTGACCAAGGGTACAAAAGAATTTCTGCAGCACTCAAGGTTCCTAAGAGCACAGTGGCATCCATAATCCTCAAATGGAAAAAGTTTGGGACGACCAGAACTCGTCCTAGACCTGGCCGTCCAGCCAAACTGAGCAATCGTGGGAGAAGAGCCTTGGTGAGAGAGGTAAAGAAGAACCCAAAGATCACTGTGGCTGAGCTCCAGAGATGCAGGAGGGAGATGGGAGAAAGTTCCACAAAGTCAACTATCACTGCAGCCCTCCACCAGTCGGGGCTTTATGGCAGAGTGGCCCGACGGAAGCCTCTCCTCAGTGCAAGATACATGAAAGCCCACATAGAGTTTGCCAAAAGACACATGAAGGACTCCCAGACTATGAGAAATAAGATTCTTTGGTCTGATGAGGCCAAGATTTAACCTTTTGGCGTTAATTCTAAGCGGTATGTGTGGAGAAAACCAGGCACTGCTCATCACCTGCCCAATACAATCCCCACAGTGAAACATGGTGGTGGGAGCATCATGTTGTGGGGGTGTTTTTCAGCTGCAGGGACAGGACGACTGGTTGCAATTGAAGGAAAGTTGAATGTGGCCAAGTACAGAGATATCCTGGAAGAAAACCTCTTCCAGAGTGCTCAGGACCTCAGACTGGGCCGAAGGTTCACCTTTCAACAGGACAATGACCCTAAGCACACAGCCAAAATAACAAAGGAGTGGCTTCGGAACAACTCTGTGACCGTTCTTGACTGGCCCAGCCAGAGCCCTGACCGAAACCCAATTGAGCATCTCTGGAGAGACCTGAAAATGGATGTCCACCAACGTTCACCATCCAACCTGACAGAACTGGAGAGGATCTGCAAGGAAGAATGGCAGAGGATCCCCAAATCCAGGTGTGAAAAACTTGTTGCATCATTCCCAAGAAGACTCATGGCTGTACTAGCTCAAAAAGGTGCTTCTACTCAATACTGAGCACAGGGTCTGAATACTTATGACCATGTGATATTTCAGTTTTTCTTTTTTAATACATTTGAAAAAATTTCTACATTTCTGTTTTTTTCTGTCAAGATGGGGTGCTGAGTGTACATTAATGAGAAATAAAATGAACTTTTTGGATTTTGGCAAATGGCAGCAATGACACAAAGAGTGAAAAATTTAAAGGGGTCTGAATACTTTCCGTACCCACTGTATATACACATACAGTAGTAGCAGTTCAAAGTGTCACTGTGATGTGGTAAGTTGCCACCTTTACCACATTTAGCACCCTGTCCATGCACAGACCATATTGTAGCTCATATTATAATGAATGTGTACTTAGAGACTGAAGTAAATCTGCGTCTCCTTCTCCTCTCTCAGGTTGTCTGCATGCGAACACTCACTCCAAACCTTGCTTCAGCTGCAGACTTTACTTGTACTTTGAAGTTTGCAGTATAGCTATAGTTTCTTCTAGGCAGCATTTTCACTTGTGTTACATTAGGAATTGGAGTTCAGTATTCTCTTCAGTCGAATCAAGAGTGCATTGTAACGCTAGTGATTACTGGACAGAATTACATTAAATTAACACTTAAGTCACTTTCAATATATAAGTCGCAGGACTAGCCAGAATACTAAAAAAAGAGTGACCTATAGTCCAGAAATTATGGTACTTTTTTAATGAAATGACATTCTACCATTTCATACAGTAACTCACACATACAATACGGAAGGTTTGGTTGCGCTTTCATGCAGGATGCAGGATAGTTTTTGAGGCTGAGCTCTAACATTAAGATAGGAATTACTTTTAATTTTCACTGTGAGACTGCACGCAATAAAACTTTAAATAAAATTTAAGCTATAGTCAGAAAACTGGCTTTTCCTTGAGAATTAGCTTTTCGTGATGTAAAAAAATTACATCAAGATAAATAATTTCACAACTTTTTCCACCTTTCATGTGACCTATAACCTGTACAATGTAATTGAAAAACAAACAGAAATCTTTTAGGAAGGTGAAATAAAAATAAACAACTGAGATAATGTGGTTGCATAAGTGTGCACACCCTTTTATAACTGGGGATGTGGCTGTGTCCAGATTTAACCAATTACATTCAAACTCATGTTAAACTGGAGTCAGCACACACCTGTCACCAATTAAAGTGCCTCTGATCAACCCCAAATAAAGTTCAGCTGTTCTAGTAGGCTTTTTCTGACATTTTTGTAGCCACATCTTCCAGCACAAGCCATGGTCCGCAGAGAGCTTCCAAAGCATCAGAGGGATCTCATTATTCAAAGATATCGGTCAGGTGAAGGCCACAAAAGAATTTCCAAGCAATTAAATATACCATGGAACACAGAGAAGCCGTCATCATCAAGTGGAGAAAATATGGCACAACAGTGACATTACCAAGAACAGGACGTCCGTCCAAGGTTGATAAGACGAGAAGAAAACTAGTCAGGGAGGCTGCCAAGAGGCCAACAGCAACCCTGAAGGAGCTGCAGGAATTTCTGGCAAGTACTGGCTGTGTAGTACATGTGACAACAATCTCTCGTCTTCTTCATATGTCTGGGCTATGGGGTAGGGTGGCAAGACGGAAGCCTTATCTTACAAAGAAAAACATCCAAGCCCGGCTTAATTTTGCAAAAAGACATCTGAACTCTCCCAAACGCATGCGGGAAAATGTGTTATGGTCTGATGAAACCAAGCTTGAACTTTTTGGACATAATTCCAAAAGGTATATTTGGTGCAAAAACAGCACTGCACATCACCAAAATAACACCATACCTACAGTGAAGCATGGTGGTGGCAGCATCATGCTTTGGGGCTGTTTTTCTTCAGCTGGAACTGGGGCCTTGGTCAGGGTGGAGGGAATTATGAACAGTTCCAAATACCAGTCAGTGTTGGCACAAAACCTTCGGCCTTCTGTTAGAAAGCTTAAGATGAAGAGGAACTTCATCTTTCAGCATGACAACGATCCAAAGCACACGTCTAAATCAACAAAAGAATGGCTTCACCGGAATAAGATTGAGGCTTTGGAATGGCCCAGCCAGAGTCCAGACCTGAATCCCATCGAACATCTGTGGGGTGATCTGAAGAGGGCTGTGCACAGGAGATGCCCTCGCAATCTGTCAGATTTGGAGCGGTTTTGCAAATATTGCCACATCAAGATGTGCCACGCTGATAGGCTCCTACCCAAAAAGACTGAGTGCTGTAATAAAAGCCATAGGTGCTGCAACAAAGTATTAGTTTAAGGGTGTGCATATTTATGCAACCAGGTTACTTTAGGTTTTTTATTTTATATTTTTCCCCTTTAAAGGTTTGTTTGTTTTTCAATTACATTGTACAGGTTATAGGTCACATTAAAGGTGGAAAAAGTTTTGTAATTATTTATCTTGCTGTCATTTTTTTACATCACGAAAATCTGGCATTTGAACAGGGGTGTGTAGACTTTTTATATCCACTGTATATTGACAGTTTGTACATATACACACACCAAAGTCACCTGTGTTAAATCAACACTGTGTTTATATGTAAACAGTGAAAACATAAACACAGAGATGGATGGATGGATGGTGGTATAAAGAAGTGTTGGCCCCCTTCCTGATTTCTTATTTTTTTGCATGTTTGTCACACTTTGTTTCAGATCATCAAACAAATTTAAATATTAGTCAAAGATAACACAAGTAATAAATACATCATTCAGTTTTTTAAATGAAGGTTTTTATTAAGGGAAAACAAAATCCCAAACTACATGACCCTGTGGGAAAAAGTGTTTGCCCCTCTGTTAAAACATAACTGTGGTTTGTCACACCTGAGTTCAATTCCTTTAGCCACACCCAGGCCTGATTACTGCCACACGTGTTCACAATCAACAATCACTTAAATAGGACCCAAAGTGAAGTAAACCAAAAGATCCTCAAATGCTAGACATCTCATCCCGAGATCCAAAGAAATTCAAAAACAAATGAGAAAGGAAGTAATTGAGATCTATCAGTCTGGAAAAGGTTATAAAGCCATTTCTAAAGCTTTGGGACTGCAGCGAACCACAGTGAGAGCCATTATCTACAAATGATGAAAACATGGAACAGTGGAGAACCTTCCCACGAGTGGACGGCCGACCAAAATTAGTAGTGAGACCTACAAGCTGTGCAGTGCTCAGTTACTGCTAAATGTTGTTATAAAGAGAAAATTAAGTTTTTCATAATAATGAGAAAAATCATGTAACATGTTGTAACATATACATATCTCATTAAACAGGAACAGTATCTTACAACAAGATAATTGGCAAGAGTTTAGGCTTAGTCCGGCAACAATTACTGTATGGCCAATGTGTACTTGTATACATGATCTGACCCTTACTTTTGTGTTAATTAATCCAAGAGTTTGACAATGGTGATTTGGCTGTGAAGGGATCTAATTTTTAATAGACTTGTCAGCATTATAGTGTAGTCCCTCGACCAGGCTGGAGCTTTCCATTCAAGTTCAAATACAGTTGTCAAAAGGAATTCCACCTATTTAGATGGAATACCGTTGCCTCTGTAACACAGCCTCCCACCGCACCCCTAAATAGTATGTTCACTACAATTTAATGCGATTCAGAAAGGACAGAAACGTACAGTACAGTATAGACTTGTCAGCCTCAGCTGCAGCAGTAACTTGATTATTAGTATTAAAAAAATAGCTCTGCATTAATTGTACTCAGCCAGACAACACACAGAGAGTGGAGAGGAAAAACTCCCCTTAAAGGAAGAAAGCTCCAGCAGAACGAGGCTCAGGTGAGAAGGGTTAGGGTAGGCTAGGGGAGCTCAGTGCACCGATGGAGAGTCCTCAGGCAGTCTAGGCCTTTAGCAGCATAACTGAGGGATGCCCCAACTATACGCTTTGTCAAAATGGAAGGTTTTAAGTTTACCCTTAAAAATATAGAGGGTGTCTGCCTCCTGAACCCAGACTGGGAGTTGGTTCCACAGGAGAGGAGCTTGATAGCTAAAGGCTCTGCCTCCCATTCTACTTTTGGAAACTCTGGGAACCACAAGTAGACCTGCATTCTGAGAGCGAAGTGCTCTATTGGGATAATATGGTACTATGAGGTCTTTAAGGTATGAAGGAGCTTGATCATGAAGGGATTTGTATGTGAGAAGAAGGATTTTAAATTCTATTCTGGATTTTACAGGGAGCCAATGAAGAGAACCTAATATAGGAGAATATATCTCTCTTGCTAGTTCCTGTCAGGACTCTGGCTGCAGCATTCTGGATTAACTGGAGGCTTTTTATGGAGTTACTGGGACATCCAGATAGTAATGAATTACAGTAATCTATCCTTGAAGTAACAAATGCAAGGACTAATTTTTCTGCATCATTTTGAGACAGGATGCTCCTAATTTTGGCAGTATTAAGATAAAAAAAGAAAACCTTTATTTGTCCCACAATGGGGAAATTGCATTTTTGCAACAACAAAGTACAAGTACACAGCAGAGTGCTAGAAGTAGCAAAGATATAAGATAGATAAGAAACTAAACTAACTGCAAGTGAAAGAAGGCAGTTCTAGAGATTTGTTTTGTGTGAATTAAAGGACATATCCTGGTCAAACTTAACTCCAAGGTTTTTCACAGTAGTGCTGGAGGCCAGGGCTATGTCACCCAAAGTAGCTATATTGTTAGAAAAGCTATTTCTGAGGTTTTTAGCCCCAAATACAATAACTTCTGTTTTCTCTGAATTTAACCCTCTCGGGTTGACGAACGCGCCGGGGCATTGTGTGACATCTTCTCCTGATAATGCAGTAAAGAACTTAACCCTCTGGGGTCTCAGGGGGTTTTGGGGGCCTGGACAAATTTTGACATGTCCTGACATTTGTGCTTTTTTCAGTGTCTTTTAAACATATTAATGTCTAAAGTGTAATAACACTGTAATCAGCACAAAATTGGCTACAATAATATGTGAGCAGCAAGTTTATACATGATTGTGTTTTTGAGAAAAAAGTGTTTATGCATGGTTAGAGCAAAACTACAATTTTTTACTCACTGAAATAAGACCATAAAACACAAACAGAACATTGGTTCACAAGACTTTGGAGACCAGCATGTTGTAGGCTAAAGTGTTTACTTCAGTGTTGTGAAAGTCATCTTGTTCACACTTTCACAGTAAACAATACACTGATTTAAATTTTCTAAGACACTTTTTGTCCAGAAAGGCCATATGCACGAAGGTGTGTCTCAGGATGAATAGTCATGTGCTTTACCTGAGAAGACAAAAGAACGACCAGACAAAGACGCTCATAATGAGCCTTTCAGTCAATGTAGATGGGACGGATTAGTGCAGCACAATACAAAACAATGAGGAGCCAAACGTTCCTCATTTGAGTTAAAATCAGTGTTTTTACTCTGAGGACAAGCTAAACTATTTGTCTCTGTGTGGAATACAAGAAGTGCTTCTTCACGTCCGTGACGCACCATCATCCAAACGCGGTGAAAAAGTGAGTAAATTCTATGATGTAGTTCGATGTTTTATGTCATTTCTCGGGGGCGTGCACATATTTATCTGGTTCACCTGAGTTTATTTACATGTGAACAGTGGACAGTGTACAAGGCGGGACCGCATTACCTGTAATGAGGTGAGACAGGAGAAACGGTACCACTTCTTTTTTTCATATGGATTACATAAAAAGATATTTGGTTTTGACTTGAAACGTTTTGTTTAAAAGAAGACATTCCAAGCTTTCTATACGTATATTTCTCATGTGTTTGAGGCAAGTATTCGCTGAGATTCAGGTTGTTTTATTTATGTATCTGTGAAGAGAGGTGACGAGAGAGAAGAGAGAGCACATCCTGTCTGGTTTATTTTACAAAAGCACAGTGTTTTATGAGTGTATACAAATAAAACTAGACCCTTTACAGATTCAAATGATGTATTGCTCTTATCTGTATGAACAAAACTGAGAGCGAAATTTAACCCCCTGGGGTCGACGCACGCGCCGGCGCGTTTTGACGCATCTTTTCCTGATAACGCCGAAACAAACTTAAATTACTCCGTCAATTCTGATCGTACAGATAAAAGAAATATATCATTCAAATCTCTAAAGGGTCTAGTTTTTGTTGTATACCATCATAATAACAACAAAACGTTGTGCTTTTTTAAAATAAAGAAAGCCGACAGGGTGCGCTGTCTTTTCTGTCTCTGTCATTTCTCTTCACAGATGCGTAAATAAAACAACCACAATCTCAGCGAATACGTGCCTCATAAAAATAAGAATTATATGGCTAGAAAGCTTGAAATGTTTTCTTTTAAGTGAAACAATTCAAGTCGAAAACAAAATCACTTTTTATTTAATCCGTATGAACGTAAGGAGAAGTACGTTTTCTCCTGTCTCACCTCATTATAGCTAATGTGATCCGGCCTCACACTGAGCACACTGTTCATATGGAAATGCTCTGAGGTGAGCCAAGTAATTACAGTGGGTATGGAAAGTATTCAGACCCCTTTAAATTTTTCAGTCTTTGTGTCATTGCAGCCATTTGCCAAAATCAAAAAAGTTCATTTTATTTCTCATTAATGTACACTCAGCACCCTATCTTGACAGAAAAAACCAGAAATGTAGACATTTATTAATACATACAGTACTGAAATATCACATGGTCATAAGTATTCAGACCCTGTGCTCAGTATTGAGTAGAAGCACCTTTTTGAGCTAGTACAGCCATGAGTCTTCTTGGGAATGATGCAACAAGTTTTTCACACCTGGATTTGGGGATCCTCTGCCATTCTTCCTTGCAGATCCTCTCCAGTTCTGTCAGGTTGGATGGTGAACGTTGGTGGACAGCCATTTTCAGGTCTCTCCAGAGATGCTCAATTGGGTCTAGGTCAGGGCTCTGGCTGGGCCAGTCAAGAACGGTCACAGAGTTGTTCCGAAGCTACTCCTTTGTTATTTTAGCTGTGTGCTTAGGGTCATTGTCCTGTTGAAAGGTGAACCTTCGGCCCAGCTTGAGGTCCTGACCACTCTGGAAGAGGTTTTCTTCCAGGATATCGCTGTACTTGGCCGCATTCATCTTTCCTTCAATTGCAACCAGTCGTCCTGTCCCTGCAGCTGAAAAACACCCCCACAACATGATGCTCTCACCACCACGTTTCACTGTAGGGATTGTATTGGGCAGGTGATGAGCAGTGCCTGGTTTTCTCCACACATACCGCTTAGAATTAACACCAAAAAGTTCAATCTTGGTCTCATCAGACCAGAGAATCTTATTTCTCATAGTCTGGGAGTCCTTCATGTGTTTTTTGGCAAACTCTATGCAGGCTTTCATGTGTCTTGCACTGAGGAGAGGCTTCCGTCGGGCCACTCTGCCATAAAGCCCCGACTGGTGGAGGGCTGCAGTGATAGTTGACTTTGTGGAACTTTCTCCCATCTCCCTACTGCATCTCTGAGCTCAGCCACAGTGATCTTTGGGTTCTTCTTTACCTCTCTCACCAAGGCTCTTCTCCCACGATTGCTCAGTTTGGCTGGACGGCCAGGTCTAGGAAGAGTTCTGGTTGTCCCAAACTTTTTCCATTTGAGGATTATGGCGGCCACTGTGCTCTTAGGAACCTTGAGTGCTGCGGAAATTCTTTTGTAACCTTGGCCAGATCTGTGCCTTGCCACAATTCTCTCTCTGAGCTCCTTGGGCAGTTCCTTCGACCTCATGATTCTCATTTGCTCTGACATGCACTGTGAGCTGTAAGGTCTTATATAGACAGGTGTGTGCCTTTCCTAATCAAGTCCAATCAGTTTAATTAAACACAGCTGGACTCCAATGAAGGAGCAGAACCATCTCAAGGAGGATCAGAAGAAATGGACAGCATGAGAGTTAAATATGAGTGTCACTGCAAAGGGTCTGAATACTTATGACCATGTGATATTTCAGTTTTTCTTTTTTAATAAATTTGCAAAAATGTCTACATTTCTTTTTTTTTCTGTCAAGATGGGGTGCTGAGTGTACATTAATGAGAAATAAAATGAACTTTTTTGATTTTGGCAAATGGCTGCAATGGCAAAGAGTGAAAAATTTAAAGGGGTCTGAATACTTTCCGTACCCACTGTATATGTATGTATGTGTGTATATATATATATATATATATATATATATATATATATATATAAACTTTCCCTTAGTTTGTAATTTTGCCACAGATGGTCAACCTTCGGTCTAGAACAGTCGTTGTTCAGTGACATGTCCATCCCATCCTCGTCACCAAATTGTTGTGGAAATTTATTTAAGTTGTGAGAGTTGGTAATTCTCAAAAACAAACACAGGTGTGATGAATCATTTCAGGTTAATACATGCTCATGAAGAGAAGGCAGCTATAGCATTCTCTGTCTTTCTCCCCAAAATTCTGGTTCATATAGCTTGAAAAAGGTGTGGACTCATATTGAAAAGACCCCACATGTTTGTTCAGGTGTCTCCTATCTTTAGGCCTCTAAAACACTAAAACCTCCATAATATGCATTCTTTAGCCCAACACATTTAAGTGGCCCTTTCACCTGTTCCATGCTGTGTACAACAACCACAACAGCGTGGCCAGTTACAGATCTCTCTGTTTTTGAGTTCTAGTTCATGTCAGTTTATATGCTCTGCTTTCTTAGTGTTTTAGGTTTTGTGTGTTTTTGTTTTGTTGCTCAGAGAGAGATGGGGAGGTGTGGTTTAAAACAGTAAAACTTGTTTGTCTCTCAGGCTGTTGAACACCACTACAGAGCATCCATGGAGGGTTGGAGGCCTGTCTGTAGACAGCACAACCCTAACAACAGATCTTACTCTAGGGGAAATGGATTGTCAACCCATGACAGGAGCTTCTGGGAGCCAGAGAAGCCAACAACAAGACCAGCTAGGAGAGGTGACTACTTCTGTTCCTGGAGAAGGAGAAAGCCTGGTGGCAGAGACAGGAGAGGTGGGGTGGATTGAGGGCCATCCTGAAGGTCACCTCATACTGGCTGGGCAAACCACTGAACTCAGGCGATTGAGGAGCAAGGACAAGGGGCTGTTCTTTAAAGATGATGAAGTCGATTTGTCTGCGTGGAGCCCTGACAGTGGTGAATCAAGAGCTGGCAAGCGCAACTTGGCTGAAGACAGAGGGACGGCAGCACCAGCTGCAAGGATCAGTTATGGTGAGGGGGCAAGAGTCAGTTCTAGAGAAGGCAGCAAGGAGCCAGGGGAAGGTCTGAGCCCTGGAGGAGGAGCATTCATGTTGTTCAGCAGGGATCCAGCCAAGCAGCCATCAACAACACCAACGCAACAAACAATGGTATTCTTGTGCTATGTTTACAGAAGGCTTGTGTTCATTCTTCCTTCGTCCTTTATTTAATTTTCTAGAGTAGCTAACTAGGCCAGGATGAGGTGTTTTTCTCAGAAGTTTTACCATGCTGTTCTTTAGTTTGGTCATTTTCAGAGTTGGGTAGACAATTTAATGTGATTCTTTGCTTTAATAATTGCATGAGTTCTTTTTACACTCACAGTACACATCTAATGCAGTAGACCTATACTCTCAATGAACATCAACATAACATTGGCTGATTTTGTCCATAGAACAGTTCAGTAAATGCAAATGTCTTTTCAGTATTGCTGACACACACAAAAGCACAAAGGCAAGAATAAAAGAAAAAAGGGAAATGTAGAGATGGAAATGGCTTGGCAGACAGTAGTCTGTCTGTGTTGCAAAAAGTTTTTTATTTCACAGCACAATCAAACAATCCCTACTACTGCTAACTACTCCTCCAGTAATACTAAAACACCTTCACTTTATAAAATATGGTTGATATTGATAATGAAAAGAGTAATTTCTCTCCATAGCTCTTAAGTTATTTCTGAGTTTGCCATAATGCCAGTGACTGCAGCTGTGTCTAGGCATCAGTCGTAAGTTGCTGATTCTGTCAACTTTCCAGTTTTTAAATGTAGAGCATTGGTGAGCTTTGAATGTAATGTAATTACCTTAACACTCATATTGCACTTCTCTGGCACAACAGATATTCTTAAAAAAGGAAATGACAATGTTAAGACAACAAAGCACAGAAATCTGGTGGGGGATTATTTCTGTGGTTAACATTTCCTGCTGATGGATTTGCTAACAACCACACATCAGGCACCAGGGAACCCCCTTCCAAGAGCAAAAGAATATGAAATGACTACAGTTTTGGTGCTGTGTAAATGTCTTCATTTGTATAAGTTGCTTGGATTCTTTTCAGGGTGACACAGGACACTACAAATCCAGGAGGAGGGAGTTTGAGGCCTGGCTGCACAAAGAGAATGAAGTTCTCTCAAAGATCTTCAGCACCAAGGGAGCAACACTCAGCGCCAAAGAGCATAAGATCCAACAGAACACACTGAAAGTGGGTTTCAGTTGACGTTTAAATAATTGAGGTGTTTGTGTAAACCAGTAGAGTCCAGTCATGTCAGTGCATTGTGACAATTAACTTGAGACAAGACAGCTGGGTCAGTTAGGTGTTCCATGAGAGTAACTTTCTTTACTTGTGTAAAGCTGGATATTAGCATAGACACACACAAGTGCTAGCAGTGACAAGCTAGTGTTATACAGGGAGATCATTTGAAATTTATCTGACTTTTTTTATTTAAAGTAATCGTTCAGACCACATTTCCCATAACTAATCCAAATACAATCAAGGGCCATGTTTGTCAAAGTCACTCCTAAGAGTTGTGCTGCAAGTGGACCTAAGACTAAAAGCACTCCTATGTCTTAAAACATAAATATATCAAAAATGTACATTACAATAGTAGTTTGCATGACTCATAGCTGTTTAAAGCTCCGAGCCCTAGCGGCCTTTAATGCTTATAATAGTACCATGTACATATTGCACCGTCACCACTCTGACCGTAAAAGTCTTGTGGCCAACAGGTGCACTACTCCATGAAGAACATAAAATCATTTCTTCACATGACACAACCACATGTGAGAAAAGCATTTCTGTAATGTCATTCAGTCTCGGAAATGCATCAGCACTAGGGCTGTGGGCTTGATCGAATTTTAATTTCAATTTTGGCACCAAGCGATCACAAAAGCAATGTAATCAAGAAAAAAAAAAGATTATTTTTGCCACATTCCGTTGCACTTATTTTTATCTTATGTTCTAAATGACAAGTGCACTTTCACACTTTCCAAAGCCTGAACTCACTCGGCCTATAATGTCAACAAGCAAATCATGTGTGATATCTGGTGGCATTAAGAAATATGTGTTAAGTGAAAGGCAGAAGAAGAGCAGCAGCTTTTTTGTCAGCAAAAAAAGGTAGAAGCAATTCTGTTTCTGGGAATAGCTTGGATTTGTTAATTCTGACATGGATCAAGACTAATTGCAGTGCCTATAAAAAAAAAAAGTATGCACCCGTTTGGATGTTTTACCCTCTTAATTGATTTTATAAATCAATCATGGTCTTTTTTTTTTCATAAATACAACAGGTTTCCAAAGTCAATCATGGTAAATGATTATGATTTTAATATTGACAAAAAAATAGTCTTCCCCCCCTCCCCCCATAATCAAGCAGCCCTAATTAACACACTTTATAGCCATATTAGGTGACCAGAAATTCACAAGAATTTCACAAGATTAACAAGATTAGACTTCCTTTTAGTCCAGTGTAACAACCCTCATCTTGCACAGCTTTATCAGGAGCAGGTGGTGATTTCTGACTGCCAAAGTTGTTGGTTCTGATAGAACTGTTACACAGCTGCATTTTCCCTAACAACATTCTGGGGACATCATTTTATGTATTTTCTTCTGCATCTGAAAAATTATTTGGTTTTGTCAAAAATGTCTTTTAATCAGCTTATTGTTAAATCTTTCTAAAATTATTTTCCTCACATGGAATATCACTCACCTGGCTGCTCCTAACAGGTTAGGAAACCTCTGCAGCTCTAAATCTAAGTATCAGAACATAAGAATGATTTTCTTTATTTAGGAAAGTTGATGAAATGTTCTTACTACTAGTCCTAAAAGTGGGACCAAAAGAATTATTGGTCATTTAGGAATGTATTCTGAAGCTGAAGTGCTTAGTAAATACACATCTGGATGTGTTAGCAGTATTATTGTAGGCTGTTGTCATTCTTTGTATCGAAGAAACTTACTTTTGTCAATCACCATTATGTACATTTGAAAGGTACCTTGACATGATTTGGCCTAGGGTTCCACCTAGACCAGGGGTGTCAAACTCATTTTAGGTCAGGGGCCATAGGGAGAAAACTCTATTCCCAAGTGGGCCGACAAGACAGCTAGCTCCGGGCCAGCTGACAGGTATAGGCCTACTTGCTTAGCCCCGGTATAAACAGTTTGCCTGCTAAACATAATTGCTATTGCGACACCCAGTGGACACATTTAGAACAGCAGTTTCTTTCATTGAAAAATTGCAGCTAATTTAAACTTCAAATCATCTAGTGGGCTGGATTAAACCCATTTGCGGGCCTGATCTGGCCCGCAGGCCGTAAGTTTGACACCCCTGACCTAGACCATAGGTCACTAACAGACGGACGATGGTCCTGTGCGGACTCAAAAGCTGCCCCATACGGACCCGGACCTACAGCCAAAACAGAAGGTTATGATTTAAAACCTAATGGGGCGCTTTTATTTCCACCGGCGCCACTTTTGTAGACTTTACGATAGTGGAAACGCACAGACCAATTGCATGCGAGTTGAGCCATCCCACGTGATACCACTCAGCCAATCAAGTCTGTGCATCCCAGGCGGTAAACATTACGACTCTACGGTGTAAACAGAGCTAGAGGCAAGTTACACATGAAAAGACGGTACAAAGAAAAAGAAAGATAGCGATACATGTAGAAAACAAAGGCAGAGAAACAGGCGAGTGAGACGGAGAAAGAGAGAAAAATAAGGAACAAATGGCGCCCTCCAAAAAAAGAAAAGTGGACTGCGAAAATAGTGCATTTAATCTGGAATGGACAGACTCATTTCTGTTCATACTTCCCACTGGGAACACTAAACCAGTGTGTCTCATATGTTCAGAAACCGTGGCACTTATTAAAAGTGCCAATGTGAAACGCCATTATGAGACACAACATAAAGATTGTGAATTCATTTGATTTGACAGTCAGGTATTGATTACATGCAGATGTTAAAATTACTAGGCTACTTAAATATATATCACACTAACTAGTTAGACATTATGATCTTCCGGACCTTTGCTTCAAGAAATTTTCTCTAACTGGACCTCTTTAAATTTTTGTTGAATACCCCTGACCTAGACAATGCATGTTATCACAGTATGGTTAAACAGTTAAATGTGCAAATTTAAAAAGCCTTTTTTTAATGTCATCACAGAGCAAGACAACTTTGAAGTAAAAATAGACGTGTTCAGTATACTGGATCCTACTCTTAAGTCTGAAAGTTGACTTTGATATTTTACTGAAGAAAATAGAAGTTAGTTGAAGTTAAGCTAGTGATGTGAAATATTTACGTCACACCAGTATAGTTCCTTGTATTCAACGATAAGGTCAATTCACTGAAAGTTGCATTTTTTAATTCTTTGTTGTTGGTCACCATATATATTTGGTGAAGATGTAAGGTTAAAATGAGTGTATTGTTTACCTTTAGTAATTGTGAAATACATACTTCCAATGTAAATTAAGGTTTTCGGGACCTAAAATCTATAAAACAAAGTGTAAAAAAATTTAAATGGTCTGAATACTGTAATTGTAAAAGTACACAGAATAGATATCAGCACAGGGCAGGCACTGGTAAATCCCGTTAAGGCTTCGTATGTCATACTTCAAAGAGATGTGGTGGCTGGTGCAGGACTGTCTGTTTTCTGAAACTATGTCATTCTGGCATTTTTTTTTTTTTTTTTTTTCCCCCCAAAAACCTAAAAATATCTTTTTAGTCATTTAAAGGTGAATTCTATAAACATTGAACTCTGTAAAAAGGTCTAAATTTAACTAATGTGGGAATGCGTCCATATTATTTACCAAGACAAGTTGGCCAAGAGGCTCTCATAATAATCTCTGGAGATTTTAATCATGTCACCATGGAATTCAGTTTTGCCCACTTTTCATCAATTTGTTCACTGTACAACCCGGGACAATAAAACTCTGGATCTGCTGTATCCTAGTACAAAGGACACATACTCTGCCACTGCCCTGCCCTCCCTGGGAAGTTCTGATCACAACCTGGTGCCATTAATACCTGAGTATGTCCCCGTAGTGAAGAGGCATCCTGTCTCCACAAGGACCGTGAGGAGGTGAAGTCAGGAGACCAGCGAGGCTCTGCAGGACTGCTTTGAGACCAGACTGGAGTGTGCTCTGCCAGCCCCATGGGAATGACATTGACAATTTGATGGACTGCATCACGGATTATATCAACTTCTGTGAGGATACAGTTATCCCAACAAGGACTGTCTGCTGTTATCCAAACAACAAGCCCTGGATCACCAGCCAACTGAAGGAACTGCTGAACCAAAAGAAGCGGGCCTTCTGCTCTGGAGATAAGGACGAGTTGAAGAGGATACAGTGGCAACTCAAGGTGAAGTAGGGTGAGTGTAATGAACATCTACAGGAAGAAGCTGGAGGACAAGCTCCAGCAGAACAACACCCGGGACGTGTGGAAGGGCATGAAGGAGATCACTGGCTTTAACACCAAAGCTCGGCAGCTGGAGGCCAACCCAGACAGAGCCGACGAGCTGAATGCTTTCTTCAATAGATCCAGCTCTGGACCACCTGCTGGCCCTTCTCCCACAGCTCCAGTCCTTACACCTCCCCAGACGGCCAATCCACAACACTCCAACAACCCTTCGTGCCCCCCCCCCTGCATAGTGCCAGTGCCCAAGAGGCCCCTCCCATCTGGCCTGACGTCACACGTGATGAAGGTCCTGGAAAGACTCGTCTTGGCCCAACTCAGACCCCTGGTGGCCTCTGCCCTGGACCCTCTTCAGTTTGCGTATCAGCCTCATGTTTGTGTGGACGATGCTATCCATCTACCTCAGAGGTCACTAACAGGCGGACCGCGGTCCGGGTGCGGACCCAGAAGCCGCCCCATACGGACCCGGACGTACAGCCAAAACAGAAGATTGTGATTTAAAACCTAACGGGGCGCTTCTATTTCCACCGGAGCAGCTTTTTTAGACTTTACAGTAGTGGAAACGCACAGACCAATTGCATGCGAGTTGAGCCATCCCACGTGATACCACTCAGCCAATCAAGTCTGTGCATCCTAGGCGGTAAATATTACGACTCTACAGTGTAAACAGCGCTAGAGGCAAGTTACACATGAAAACAGTGTTGCCAACTTAGCGACTTTGTCGCTATATTTAGCGAGTATTCAGACCCCTCTAGCAACACTTTTTTTTTTAAAAGCGTCTAGCGACAAATCTGGCAACTTTTTCTGGTGTTACTGGAGACATTTGGAGACTGATGTGTCTGTACTGCACCGTTCTTACACTTCTCAATTTGCCGCAGTAAGACAGCTAATCAGCTGCAGCCGCGAGCCCCTCCCCCATCCCAAAGCCTTCACAGGCGGCCCAGTCCTCTCGCAGCAGTCCGTCCCTCCCAGCTGCAGTCACAGCAGGAAGTGTTCACGCCTCTGCGTCCCGACTGCAAATGAATCGCGCGTGCGATCATGTATGTGCGTGATCTGTACTATACATAGCGTAATAAAAAAATAAAATAAAATAAAAAGTTAAATGTTCTTTATCTAAAATAAATCACTGCATTTGACTCAAACAGCCTCAGTCATTTACAGCAAGGCAAATGTATTTAGTTCTGAGAACTTATTAACTGCAGGCCGTCATGCTACATTATATGGCACAGTACAAATATTTTGAGTGTCCCTTATTCTGTCCCTTATTTATAAAGAATCACAATGGTCTCTTACTTTCCATTTCTGAAGTTGGCAAAAGCGTCTATCACAATTACAGCATGTGCCATGGACATTATGCAAATCACACGATGACGTCATTCAGCGACTTCTAGTGACTTTTAGGACAGCCAATAGCTACTTTCCTTACTGACGAGTTGGCAACACTGCATGAAAAGACAGTACAAAGAAAAAGAAAGAGAGCGATACATGTAGAAAACAAAGGGAGAGAAACTGTAAAGTGAGACGGAGAAAGAGCGAGAACTTAGTTGATGAGAGAACATTATACATATCTACAGCCATACATATATGTTCAGTTGTATGTTACATGACAATAAATATTGTCAGAAAGTTTTTGAATTGTACTGAATTCATTTGATTTGACAGTCAGGTATTGATTACATGCAGATGTTGATAAAACTACTAGGCTACTTAAATATATATCACACTAACTAGTTAGACATTATGATCTTCCGGACCTTTGCTTCAAGAAATTTTCTCTAACTGGATGTTACGACCTCCCCTAAACACAACACGAGGCCAACATTAAACACATCACAAAAACTCAAAACCATCATGTATTGATGAAATAAAGCTTTCCGACAACAGAAGGAGCACACAATTGTAGCTATTAAGTCACCAAACAAAAGACATAAGACGGTGAAGGGTCGGCCAAACCAAACAAAAGAAGGAAACAAGCCAGGCCAGCCCGCCTTAGGACCGTCGTACCGGACTAGCCTCCTCTGTCCCTACCTAACATAATCTAACACCTAACATAAAATAATAACGTAAAAAAACAAACCACCGCGCCCAACACCTTAACAAATCTAACTCAGCAAATACAGACAGGAGCCGAAAGCCACAGGACTGCTGCGTCGCAACAGGAATCTAGACCAACGGGAGGCGGAGTCACGTTCTTCCTTGGCTCCCAGGTTTGCAGGGCCGCCGTATAGGACGCCCCCGAGCTAAGGTCCCACTCTCCTTTTTAAAGGGCACCAATCCACCAAGGGTTGACCCGAAGACGCACCTCCGCTTCCTGCAAAAAAAAGTCACACACAATCAATACATGGCAGATGTAACATCTCCACCCAAAGACACTGAATAAGTTTGAAGCGAAAATCAAAACTTCAAACCATTCAGTAAATCGGATCTAAAGACGCGACAACGCGTCAGCCACAACGTTTTCTTTACCACGAATATATCGAACTTGTATGTTAAACGGCTGTAAACGTAAACTCCAGTGCATAAGGCGACGATTGGTATTGCACATGCGGTCCAAGAACACTAAGGTATTATGGTCCGTAAAAACCACCACAGGTTCACAAGAACCACCCACGTAAACTTCGAAATGTTCAAGAGCCAATATTAAAGCCAATGCCTCCTTTTCGATAGTGGAATACCACCGCTGATGTTTGTCCAATTTTTTTGAAAAATAGGATACAGGATGTTCAGTACCATCAGCCCCGTCCTGAAGCAGAACGGCGCCGACTCCGAAATCACACGCATCAACCGCTACTTTAAACGGCTGATCAAATTGAGGCGCCGCAAGGACTGGAGCATTCGTCAGCAGAGATTTCGTTTGCTCAAATGCCGATTGACACCTGTCCGTCCAACAAAAATCAACTTTAGGGCTGAGGAGATCAGTCAACGGAGCGGCCACGGTGGAGAAGTTTTTACAAAAACCCCGGTAATAGCCCACCATGGCTAAATAACGACGCAATGTTATGTCCCTGAGGCCTACAGGCAAAAGTTTCGTAATTTGAGAAAGCGATCGGATCAGACTTATGTGGACTTCGCCAAGGAAAAGGAAATTCTTTTTGATAGATGGTGTGTGTCGCAAGGGGTCGCGAACTTTAATCAACTGAAACAGCTGATTTTGATGGAGGATTTTAAGAACGGCCTTTCTAACACGGTAGCAACTTATGTGAATGAGAGTAAGGTTGCGGATGTTTCTGAAGCTGCTGTTTTGGTTGATAATTATGTCTTAACACATAAGGGCTTGTTTGTGGAGCGTTCAGCTGATTGTGGAAGAATGGAACGAATTAGTGATAGCACCCGAGACGGGGTAAAGCGTGGGCCGTTGCAATTTGAGTATACGGAAAGCCTGGGGGCGGGTAAAAGTGACAATAACTCAGACGGGGCTGTGAGAGAGCTACGGAATAAAGATGAGGTTAGGTGCTTCTATTGTAGAAAGGAAGGACATATCATCGCTAATTGTCCGGTATTAAAGAAAAAGAACATTAAACCAGTGGCTTTGATTAAAACTGTGGGCCGGGGTAATGATTCGTTATCCCCAGAGGGAGTCAGTGAGTATGGTGATTTTAAGCCTTTTGTGATGGATGGATTTGTTTCTTTGCCTGGTTGTGTTGATAAGACACCAGTAAAAATACTGAGAGACACTGCGGCTTCACAATCGTTCATTCTTGAGGGAATTTTGCCGTTGACTCAGGAAACCGCTGTTGGTTTAAAAGTACCTGTGCGTGGTTTTGATCTTAAGGACGTTGGTGTTCCTTTGCATAAAATTACACTCCAGTCGGACCTATGGTCTGGGGACGCTGTGGTTGGTGTGCGCCCTGGTTTCCCAATTAGGGGAGTTTCAGTGATTATGGGGAATGATTTGGCTGGAGGCAAAGTGTTGGTTACGCCGGAGGTAACACCGGTTCCGGTGATCAGCCGCACGCCAGATATGCTTGCTCAGACATATCCTGAGGTATTTACAGCTTGTGTTGTTACTCGTGCGGCGTGGAAACATCGGAATGAGCAAGATAAGGCTGACATCGGTTTGTCCATGTTATTGGGGGACGCCGGTGTTGATGCTAGTTCAGGGGACAACACCCGAGTGGAAACATCATCCGTGGTCTCTGCTATTGACTCTGGTTGCCTTACTATGTCAAGGCAGGATTTAGTAGGGGAGCAAAACAAAGATAGTACTTTAGCGCCCCTTTTCGAACGTGCTGTGAGTGGTGAGGATATTAAACATATGTCTACGGGGTACTTTTTGAGGGACGAGGTACTTATGCGTAAATGGCTACCAAGGCATGTTTCTGTAACGGATGAGTGGTGCAGAGTGACCCAAATTGTTGTTCCGTTGCCATATCGGAGTCATATTATGTCTATAGCTCATGATGGCCCTTTTTCGGGTCATTTAGGGGTTACTAAGACGTATGATCGTATTTTGAGACATTTTTTCTGGCCGGGTTTAAAGAAAGATGTGTCACGGTATGTTAAGACGTGTCACCGGTGTCAGATAGCAGGAAAACCTAATCAGTCCATACCTGTAGCTCCTTTGTATCCAATTCCGGTTGTTGGGGAACCCTTTGAGCGGGTTTTGATTGATTGTGTGGGCCCATTCCCTCGCTCAAGGTCTGGAAATAAGTTTCTGTTGACGGTTATGTGTACCGCTACTCATTTTCCTGAGGCGATTCCGTTGCGGAAAATTACCACTCCAGCTATTGTGAAAGCTCTGATGAAATTCTTTTCGTTGTTCGGCCTGCCGAAAGTCATTCAAACTGATCGGGGATCTAACTTTATGTCTCGGGGTTTTGCGCAAGTGCTAAATCAGTTAAACATTAAACACTGTTGTTCTAGTGCTTATCATCCTGAGAGTCAAGGGGCTATTGAGAGATTCCATCAGACATTGAAGTCCATGTTACGCACGCATTGTTTGGAATCTGATAAGGACTTGGATGACGGGGTGCATATGTTGTTGTTCGCTGTTAGAGAAGTGGTTCAGGAATCATTAGGATTTAGCCCTTGTGACTTGGTCTTTGCACATGTGGTGCGGGGACCGTTGAAAATTTTGAGAGAGCGTTGGATGACTGAAGAGCCACGACAGAATCTTCTGGACTTTGTCATATCGTTTCGATCTAGGCTTCGTCGGGCATGTGAACTGGCAAAGGGCCACCTTGAAAGCGCACAATCTAAAATGAAGAGTTGGTTTGATAGACGGGCTGTAAACAGACCTGCCCGGTGACAAGGTTTTAGTCTTGTTGCCAGTTCCGGGTGCGAGCTTGCAAGCTCGTTTTACGGGTCCCTATGTGGTGAAAAAGAAAATGGGTGACAGAGATTACCTGATCTCCACCCCTGATCGTCGTCGTGGCATACGTTTGTGTCATGTCAACATGTTGAAGCGCCATATTGTCAACGGAGTGACAGCTCGGTTGTTTCCGCTAAACCTACAGGGTTGACTGTAGAGGCGGAACCTGGGTCCCTTGCGGAACCTTTATCGGAAGGGTCAACTACCACTTGTCCTAAGTCTCATGTTAGTCTGGCAGCTGATATACCTGAGATAGCTAGTGGTGGACATTCCGATGATGAGGATTTTCAGTTTGGAGCTGTATTGCGGGGTAAATATTCAAACTCTGTGGCATTAGAAACGTTGCCGGTTACCCTGGCTCATCTTTCGGAGTCTCAGAGGGCTGATGTGGAGAAGTTAATTCAGTTCAACAGGTCCCTGTTTGCTGATGTACCTTCTCAGACGCAGGTGCTCAGACATGATATAGATGTGGGTGATTTGAAACCCATAAAGCAGCACCCATACCGCGTTAATCCAGACAAACGCGAGCGATTAAAACAACAAGTGGAGTATATGTTGCATCATGGTATAGCCGAGCGGAGTTGCAGTGCATGGAGTTCACCTTGTTTGTTAACAGTAAAAGCTAATGGTGATGATCGTTTTTGTACGGATTTTAGAAAGGTTAATTGAGTGACAAAGCCTGATTGTTATCCTCTTCCGCGAATGGAGGATTGTGTGGATCGGATTGGTGCTGCTAAATATGTTACGAAACTTGATTTGTTAAAGGGATACTGGCAGGTCCCTTTAACCGAGCGCGCCAAAGAGATCTCTGCTTTTGTGACCCCTGATGACTTCCTTCAATATGCAGTTATGGCCTTTGGCATGTGTAATGCGCCGGCTACATTTCAGAGGCTGATGAATGTAGTTTTGGCCGGGTTACCCTTTTGTGATGCATATTTGGATGATGTGGTGGTTCATTCGTCTACATGGGTTGAGCACGTGAATCACTTAGAGATTGTGTTCCAGCGGTTGCGAGGAGCTAACCTAACCGTTAATCTGCCAAAATGTGACTTTGGGAAGGCAACAGTGATTTATCTTGGAAAAAGGGTGGGGGGGGGACAAGTGTGTCCGGTTCAGGCTAAAGTCGAGGCTATCCTCGCGGTGCCTGTACCTGGCAGCCGTACGGAGTTGCGTCGTTATTTAGCCATGGTGGGCTATTACCGGGGTTTTTGTAAAAACTTCTCCACCGTGGCCGCTCCGTTGACTGATCTCCTCAGCCCTAAAGTTGATTTTAGTTGAATACCCCTGATCTACCTGCTGCAGCGTGCACCTGGATGGTGGGAAGGTCACTGTGGATCATTTTCTTAGATTTCTCCAGTGCCTTTAACACCATTCAGCCCTTTCTGATGAGTGAGAAACTGCTCAGGATGGGTGTCAGCTCCTCCACTGTCTCCTGGATTGCTGATTACTTGTCTGACTGGCCCCAGTCTGTGCAGCTGGGGAGCTCCCTGTCTGATATTGTGATCAGTAATGTGGGGGAACCACAGGGGACTGTCCTGTCTCCTTTTCTGTTCATCCTATACACCTCAGACTTCCAGTACAGCTCTGGGTCCTGCCACCTGCAGAAGTTCTCCGATGACTCTGCGGTGGTTGGGTGTATCAGGGATGGGCAGGAGGCGGAGTACAGAACACTTTTTGGAGTGGTCCCAGGCCAACCACCTGCTCCTTCATGTGGACAAGACCAAGGAGCTGGTGGTGGACTTCAGGAGGAAGAGGATACCAGTGGCGCCCATCATCATCCAGGGCCAGGAGGTGGAAGTTGTGGATCATTACAAATAACTGGTGGTTCACTTGAACAGCAGGCTGCACTGGAGGGATAACAGTGATGCTGCGTACAAGAGGGTCATGAGTAGACTCTACTTCCTGAGGAAGCTTAGATCTTTTAATGTATGCGGCAGGATACTGGAGCTCTTCTACCAGTGTGTAGTTGTGAGTGCCCTCTACTTTGCTGTGGCCAGTTGGGGGAGGAGCACCACCAAGAGGGACATAAGTCGGATCAACAAATTGATCCGGAAAGCAAGACACATGACAGGTTCGAGTCAGTGAGGGGCAGGAGACACTGGACAAACTGCTCTCCATCACGAACAGTTCTTCACACCCACTTCACCAGATCATAGAGGGTCAGAGGAGCTTATTTTCCAACAGACTCATCCAGCTCTGCTGTCACAGTGAACAGTACAGGACTTCGTTCACGCCGTTCTTACTTAATAGTTTTTGTCTGTGTAACTGAGCTACTGTGGCCAAAGAATTTCCCTTGTGGACCAATAAAGTTTATCTAATCTAATCTAAATATACAGTAAAAAGTTTTATTTCCCCTTTATGCTAGAGACTATTATCCTAATGATATTGTTTTTTTTTTGTTTGTTTTTTTTTTATTTAATTTTTTTTCACTGATTTGGATTGATGTGACATTTAGCATTGTTAATGGACCTTCCTTTAGGTTCTGAGGGCAGGAGTATCCAGGGGTCAGGAGCAGTTCCAGTTGTTGCTCCAGGAGAGCAGTGAGGCGGGTTCTGAGCCAGCAGAGGATGTGGATTTAGAGGATCTCCGCTACCGCTGGATGCTCTATAAGTCCAAACTGAAAAATGTGGGAGACAGAACCAGTGCCAAGGTGAGAGGAGAGCTGGTCATGATTGTCAAAACTGTCTACATCTAAATGTCAGTTTCCTTTATGATGTTTTTTGGGTTATGCTGTAATCATAAAGGGTTTAGAATTTTCTCACTCTGTTCAATAAAAACCAGGCAGGGAGCTCAGTGCATGATGGAAGTCCTCAGGCAGTCTAGGCCTATAGCAGCATAAGTAAGGGATGGTTCAGGGTCATATGAGAGTTTTGTCTAACTACAGCGTATCTCTTGTGTGAGGTGTTGTCCCTTTAAGTGCATTATTGCATTTTATCCACAAGATGGCAGTGTAGGGCACATGTAGCATATCAGTTAAGTAGCTGCTGTTGTGCAGTTGTACAAGCTCAAAATGTGTTTCAAATCTAGTTTGGTGGTTCAGTGTGTGTCATGCTTGCTGAGATTATGCACAAAGTTAACTTTGGCTTGATTCAAATATTTTGTGTCTTTGCAGAGAGTCCAAGCCAAACATGAGCCAGTCATCACAGCAAAAGTACAAAAGGTATCACAATATTTAGCAGTTATTATTCCTTCTTTGTTCAAGGTTGAAACAAAAGTGTGTTACATTCCTTTTATCCACCATTAACTTATACACAGTTGTTTTTTTTTTACCCTTTTACCCTTTAACTTAGTATTTATTTTTATTTTTTCTCTTTTTCAGTTATTCTAAATATATACATGTATATGTATGCCTAATCTAGAGTGGTGCATTGAAACAAAAATGGGGAACATGATTTTTATATGTAACTTAAATTTGCATTATGATCACCTTTTAGTTTACTAAAGTTTACTTTTATATTTATTAGCCTTATTATTCATATCTTACCACCATCACCCTCACCAAATAATAATATTAGAAAATCAGAATAATGACGTGTGTCGGTGTTGCAGTGCCTGTGTAGGTGAATATGGAAACTTTTTTTTTTTTTTTTTTTGTGGGTGGTTGGTTTGGTTTTAATTTGTATTCCTGTTTCTTTCTCTTTTCCTTCTCACTCTGAGGCAAGAACTTTATGGCTACAAATAAAAAGGGTCTGGTGTTAATGAACAACACACACAAAGTTCTGGAGCTCCAATAGATAATTAAGATAAGATAAAATGAACCTTTATTTGAAATTCAAAACGTTATAGCAGCATATAGAAATAGAAGAATTTACTTTTTAAAAAAATAACCATAAAGGTATTTTACAGGGTAGGCTATATATGACAAGAATATAATAAAAGAAAATATAAAAAATATCTAATACAAAATAATGAGAAACGTATTGCACTAGACTGTAATAGAATGTTTACAGTTATTAGGTTTTTGGTCTACCAGGAATGTAAACTGAATTAACTGAAGCGTGTGTGACATAGTAACAGGCAGTCAGATCAATCAAGCTACATTTGGAGTTTTACAGTGGCACTGAATAAACACGAGTGAAAAATCAACCCACAAATGACTCACTACAACAAATTGTTAAATTTGGTCAAATTTGCATATTGTCTTCATAAATGCATTAGAAAAATGGAGGGAGTGATTTTTTTTTTTTTTTTTTTTTGGATTTTAAAGGTGTGCTTCATAAGTCAAAGTTTCTGTTTGTTTTATGTAGACAATACTAGGTGACTGGTGCCTTTACATCTACATTGTTTCAACCAGTCTTTTTGTGGCCATGAGTTATTGGGTTATAGCAATATTTCACATTGGATACTCCATCCATCCATTATCTGTACCTGTTTATTCCTAACCAGGGTCACAGGGATCTGTTAGAGCCTATCCCAGCTCTCTTTGGGTGAAAGGCAGGGGTACACCCTGGACAGGGTGATGTACTGTGATGGACTGGTCACATTGGATACTATACAAAACATTTTGGCATAGGTTTGGCATTGGTCTGCATAGTCAGTTATTGTGTCTACTTTTGTTAGCAGTTGAAGGAAACACTTCTTCAGGTTAATCCAGCTGTTTGGAACAGAAAACAAATGTGAACAGTAAAGCTTTTACCCATACAGTGTATAAATATCCATTCTACTACTTTAGAACTATACTGGACATCAGACCATCACATGGCATTATGAAATATTCAAGCCACTACTATAGGGAACTGTGAGGCTTTACAGCAGCTGCTTAACATCATTACATTCTTTATTTTAGAGAATTTTGTCTTTGCAAAGAACTGTTCTATATTAAATTATACTTTACAAGATTGGGTGACAGTGTTCAGAAGGTGAAAGGTAAACGGGATGAAAACAGGCAGCAAACTTGATTCTCAGACTATTCTGAGACAGATGGGAAAGAGCATAGAGGCTCTTGAGATTGTGACTTCCTATGACCTCCAGGCCTTTTCACTATACATCTGCCTGTGTTGGCTTGTTTTGTTGTTTTTAAATATCTCTTGTGTTTTAAGCATAATTTTCTTTCATTCTGAATCTGACAGATTTTTAAAAAAAAAAAATTTCTTTAGAAATTAGAGCAAAAATGTAAAATGGAGGCCCACATGGATGTGTTGTTGAAGAAAAGCATATTTTTAAGATCGACACAAAAGTAGTTTCTAAGTGCACTTTTTGGTTTAATTTACAAAATGCTGAAAAAATACTAATTTATACAGTTAAAAGCCAGTAGAGAAGAAAGGCACACAGTATAGAATGGTTACTTGCAATTTCAAATGACCAGGAAAAGTTTTTTTTTTTTGCTCTGCAGCAAAAGGGTTTCTTTATCTAACAGCCAAAGCTTTTACACTTACTGAGGGTTCACTGTATATTAAGATGATTTCCTTGTTACTCTACTCCCAAAGGAATACTGTTTATACAGTTGACTTGAGGTAGGACACTGGTAAGTGGAGGACTGAGGGATATTGAGTCCATGAGGCTGTGAAAGCACCTACATGACTAAAAAACAAATCTGTTATGAGAGAAATATACACTGACTGTCTGCCATACATGTCTGTGTGTCTGTGTATGTAAATGTCTGCAAATGTCTTGAGTGTCTGTGTACATACAAGTCTTTGTGCCTGTGTGTGTACATACAAGTCTTTGTGCCTGTGTGTGTACATACAAGTCTTTGTGCCTGTGTGTGTACATATGTCTGCATGTCTGTGTATGCATGTTCCACTTACTCTATGCTACTGTTGCAGAAACCCGGGTTGCTGCAGCGGGTGTGTCGGTTGGCTCTTCTTCTGTGGCTCCTTCTCCTTGCTCTGCTGCTCATGGCCTTCCTGCTGCCCCTCATGGACGAAAACAACAGCTGCTCCCTCTCCAACAACTTTGCCCGGTCCTTCAGCATCATGCTCCGCTATGATGGGCCTCCCCCCACATAGGAAACTGACAGCACAAGATACAGTAAAATCTCATCTCACTCCTATAATTGACCATGGCTTATGTAAAAATATTAACTGTACTGCTTAAGATCGGGCATTGCCCCACACCTTGATCAATGTGTATGAATTTAACAGGACACAAACACAATACCATTTTAAAAACTACTCATCTGAATTTCTATTAGCTTTGCAAATAACTCATGACTCATATTTGTCCTCCTTTTACATTTCTATTAGAATGGACCTATGAAGGAAATGCCAACCTTTCTGCTTCTATGTATTCTGGAAGTCATTATCTGTTGTCTGGATGTCAGAATACCTACAGTAAAACATCAAGATTCTAATAGGGCTGCAAATTCCATCTTCATTTTAATCATCCTCAGACACTGTAACATAAGACTATAGATGGTGTAACATCAGCGAACCAAAGTCATTTTTATCATCTTTCAGTACCTTCCTACCTGTTTAAATGTAGTTCAGCTCATCTTACCTTTAAATAGCTTATAAAAAGCTTCAGCAGACATCCAATCCCATATTAAGGACCTGCTCAGTTACTTCTACAGCAGTTTGTTGTTGTACAAATTACATATTGATATTGTGTTATATTATAGAAGTATTCATTGTCACAGATATAAAAATTAAGAAGACAAATTAAAACCTCTTCTGTTTAGTGAGAACACTCAAAGTCCTTCTTAAAACCTTCTGTTTTTCGTCATCAGTTGACTGAAAGACTTTTTTGCCTGGTGGCCTTTCAATTTACAGTATGTTCTGCTGTACTTCAGCGATGGGATAAGCCCTATGTCAGCCAGTCCATATATACAAATTTGGAATATATACCAGAAAATCCATATCAAAGATTACAGCATATCCCCTAAGCAACAAATGATACCTGTAGTTATGATACCCTACATGTGTTCACATGGTCCTGCTTGGAAAACTGCTCCTTGTTTTCCTCTGCATGAGGTGATGCACCTCTGCAGATAATTCTGTTACTTAATGTTGCTAGATGTCATTAACAACTTTAGGTTTTAAATTGCTTAAATGTCTAACAGAAATAACTTTTGTGTCTTTGTCAGCGGCTTATAGTGTTTTTTCATTTTGCCCCCAATGTGGACTATGTGGACCCCAGTTCGAATGTGGATTTAATGCACAGTTATCATTTAGCTGAAACAGTAAACATGAAGAATCATAAAATATGGCAGAATGGGTTTACTATGTTTACTATGTTAACTTGATGTTTCTTGATATTTTGTAATGTTCTGTGTGTGTGTGTGTGTGTGTGTTCATATTTCCCCCCTCACATTCTCTTCCCTACTCAGAAACATTGACGTATTACCTCATGGAAACCAGTCACTTTAAATTATATTCTAGAAGAACCAAAAATTCTCAATGTAGGTTGACTGTCTATTGAATGTTTGGGAGTGTATATACTGAAAGTTCTTCTGTGTTTTAACATGTAAACTTTAAGATTTTATCATGTTAGCACTAATCTGATGACAGTTAATCTGCTACTGTTGATGCAGGGATAAGGAAAGCAGTTTTCCTGTTGTTTTCTGTACTTTGTAGCAACCACCTCATAAAAAACTGATACTTTTCAGAAGGTGCTATTTTGGCTCCTGACATGTTCTTGAACCATGGTGCAGTCACCCTTGTGCAAAACCAAAACCAGCCCCCCCACACACCTCCACCACCCCACCGCCCAGCACATTCAATCTTTCACACCACACACACATACCTATAAATACCTAAACACCTACACACTAAATTTTTTTTTTCTTTTTTTGGTTTATTTTTCACTTCTCATGTTACAGTAGCAAAAGTGATCAAATTAATTTAAAATTGTGTACGTAATGCAACTTTAGATTTTTTCAGATTTTACATTAAATTCCGCTTTTGTTAGGGACTGGAGAGGCACAGGTACCAAAGAAACAGCACCAAGTCAGTTTAGGCATGTTAGTAAAGCACCCTTCCAAAAATGAGACTCCAAAATCTCTACGCTGCTGGCACTGTATCAAAACGTGTTTCAGAACTAACATTTTTTTATTTTCATTTATTCAGATGCAATAACTAGCTGTAAACTATGATGCAGTGTGGTCATTCCTTTCATATTCTGCTGCCTCACTGAGTGACAAGATAATGAATCGCTTCAGATTTGATGTTGTGGTAAGGCAGTCACATTTAGTGAAACTGGCAAACATCCCAACATTTACCAACTACGGTTAGGTCCATAAATATTTGGACAAAGACAACTTTTTTCTAATTTTGGTTCTGTACATTACCACAATGAAATTTAAATGAAACAACTCAGATGCAGTTGAAGTGCAGACTTTCAGCTTTAATTCAGTGGGTTGAACAAAAACATTGCATAAAAATGTGAAGAATTAAAGCATTTTTTTTTAACACAATCCCTTCATTTCATGGGCTCAAAAGTAATTGGACAAATTAAATAAGTGAAAATAAAATGTTCATTTCTAGTACTTGCTGGCAATGTCAGCCTGAAGTCTTGAACTCATGGACATCACCAGATGCTGGGTTTCCTCCTTTTTAATGCTCTGCCAGGCCTTTACTGCAGCAGCTTTCAGTTGCTGTTTGTTTGTGGGCCTTTCTGTCCGAAGTTTAGTCTTCAACAAATGAAATGCATGCTCAACTGGGTTAAGATCAGGTGACTGTGACTTGGCCATTCGAGAATATTTCACTTCTTTGCCTTAATAAAATCCTGGGTTGCTTTGGCTGTATGTTTTGGGTCATTGTCCATCTGTATTATGAAACGCCACCCAATCAATTTGACTGCATTTAGCTGGATCTGAGAAGACAGTGTCTCTGAGGTGTCTCTGAACACCTCAGAGTTCATTTGGCTGCTTCTGTCCTGTGTCACATCATCAATAAACAGTGCCCAGTGCCAATGGCAGCCATGCACGCCCAAGCCATCACGCTGCCTCCGCGGTGTTTTACAGATGATGTGGTTTGCTTTGGATCATGAGCTGTTCCACGCCTTCTCCATACTTTTTTCTTGCCATCATTCTGGTAGAGGTTGATCTTGGTTTCATCTGTCCAAAGAATGTTTTTCCAGAACTGTGCTGGCTTTTTTTAGATGTTTTTTTAGCAAAGTCCAATCTAGCCTTTCTATTCTTGAGGCGTATGAGTGGCTTGCACCTTGTAGTGCACCCTCTGTATTTACTTTCATGCAGTATTCTCTTTATGGTAGTCTTGGATATTGATACGCCTACCTCCTGGAAAATGTTGTTCACTTGGTTGGCTGTTGTGAAGGGGTTTCTCTTCACTATGGAAATGATTCTGCGATCATCAACCACTGTTGACTTCCTTAAGGATGGCTTGTTTCTTCTGCATGGAGAGCTCCTTTGACCGCATGTAGTCTGTTCACAGCAAAATCTTCCACATGCAAGCACCACACCTCAAATCAACTCCAGGCCCTTTTATCAGCTTCATTGATAATCGCCTAACGAAGGAATTGCCCACACCTGCCCATACAATAGCCTTTGAGTCAACTGTCCAATTACTTTTGGTCCCTTTTATAAAGAGGGTGGCACATGTTAAGGAGCTGAAACTCCTAAACCCTTCATCCAATTTGAATGTGGATAACCTCAAATGAAAGCTGAGAGCCTACACATGTCCATGTCCATTATATAACTACATTTAAATATGTTGCAGTAAACAGATAACTATATGTGCCCATTTTTCGATTAGAAGCTGAAATGCTTTCTCTTCTTACTATTTTCATGCTAATATAGCGAACAATAGCCCAAGTTGCTGAGAGGAAAGCAGCACAAGTATTAGATGAGAAAGGACCTTCTAGAGTACAAGGTATGGTGTGTTGCACTTGAAAAATGTGAATGTGGACACACATTTGTTAAAGTTGGGTGGGTATTTCTATGGAAGCCCAATGTTCATGTTACAGTAGATGACGTTTTGACCTCTCATTAGACTCTAGTGAGTGTCAGGCTATGTTGTCAACACTGGCCTAATTTAGCTTCAGTTTGCCTTTCAGCCCTATTCTCACCCAAGCAAAGAGCAGATACCCTGCAGCTTGACCTAGTCTTAGCACTGTATCTGTATTGTATATACTAACCAACATTAGATGGACTCACTGGGTGAAGAGGAAAGCTTCATCTGAATGACTTTCAGTAGTCCACACACCATCACATTTATCTCCAGTCACACTCATTCCAAGAGCAAATATTTTTGCAACTATGTGAACACAACTTTACATAGCCCAACCCCATCTAAAGTATGTAGAGAATGACTTCATCTGGAAGAGCAGAAACTGAACTGTCCTGCCCGTTGTTGGGCTTTATTTTCAGTCAAGTCACCATATCCAAACCTGTCTGTCAGGTGTATCAAAACTTTAAATAATGCCTCTCAAACATAGATGTTTTGTGGTTTCTGAATTTCTCAAAATGAAAACAAAGGACAACACGGTGATAACAATGACATCACCAGATGTCACACATCTCACTTGTTTTGCTTGGACTAATAAAAAGCCTCTTCACAAGCCAAAACAAACATGTTTACAGAAAACAGTCCCCGGCAACCCAACTTTTGTGTATGGCAAAACACTGCTTGTTTTGATGATGACTTTTAATGTGTAAATATGCTACATGTGCACAGAATACTTACCACATAGTACTCGAGGCCTTAAATAAAGCTTTGTGTGTGTGTGTGTGTGTGTGTGTGCGCGTGTGTGTGTGTGCGCCACTTAACAGTTCTCTGCCCATAACTACTTGCATTTATATTTTATGTAGTAAGCACTTGCAGCAGTGTATTGTGCAACAGTTAGATAACCAAGTAAAATTTGTGTTAATATTGTATACTGAATTATAAATTAGGCTCTGTGATACTTATTGATGCTTATTGGAATGCTCTACTGTCTTCTGTTATGCATGTGTCCCTTTATAAAAGCCTATGCAATGCCTGTCTCAAATCTTATGTTATCATTCTGTGTCCATTGACATCTTATGCAACACATAAAAGAACTTGAATCTCCCTGAGCATAGCTGGCGCTTCAGAAATGTTATGTCAGAAAAAGAGACAGAAGAAAAGCTTTGAGTATAGTTGCCAGATAATGTATTCATTATGAAAATGCTCAAAGATTGACAAGTGAGATGTTTTTTTTTTTATATATATATTTTTTTTTTTTTTTTTTTTTTTTGGCGAGTGATTCAGCTCTGTTTTACTAACGTTTTGAGAGTACAAAAGCTTCATATTAATTTCTTCTGCTACTCTTCAAGAGAACTTCTATTTAACCATTTTTATTCTGTTGAAATAAAAATTGTAAAACTGGAATGTGTTATGTGCGTTTTATTCCAAGATGTTACAAATATAATCACTGTTGACTGATGCCATTGAAGTTTCTGTTCACCACCTTCGTCCACCATGGGAAAATAAGAAAGCTTTGGATAAGGGACAACAGTTTCTATCAACTATTTGCTTTCGTTTGCTTGTTTTTTGTGTGTTTAACATCAGATGTACCAGTGGTGAGCAACAACTGGGCTGCAACTGGTACTGGCCTGCAAAAATGTCATCATACCAGACATCTGCCCACTTTCTCCTGCCTACATGTCCTACCAATGCATAAAATAAGTTATTGTATAGACACTTCATGAATGCTCACCCACACAAGCTAAAAAGAGATCACTCTGCTACCACTCTCTGCTGCTGTTATTGTTAATTGGTTGATTATATTATATTATATTATTTTTGTCTCTTTGCACCATCTGGTCTGAGTTGTAGTTTGTCATATGCATGTCAACACAGGGCCAACAGTACAATGAAATGCTTAGGACAAGAAGAGCCGGTCAACTTGTATATGTGTATATGCATAAGTGAGTGTGTGTGTGTGTGTGTGTGTTATTGCACATAGTCGCATACTACACATGATTTACATTAAGATTGTGTTGCACAATGTTGATAAATTTAAGGTGTCCTAGTGCAGTCATTCCTTTAAAACAAGGATTGTAGTGTCGGAAGCTTTCTTAGAGCTATACTTTGAACAGTTTTTTTTGTGTCCAGAAACATGGTGTGTTATGTAATTATTACATCGCTCAGCTATCCATTCGAATTAAGAATGCTAATAGCCTGGTGATAGAAATTGTCCTTCAGTGTCTTAGTGCATGCGGACAGGCCGCCTACCAGATGGCAACAGAGAGAAAAGTGTGCGTGCGGGGTGGTTGTGGTCCTGGATGTACATTATGGATTTGCATTAACAGTCAATCACAGAAATCTACATTCTCTTGCTGTTCATATTCCACCTGTAGTAAGACAGACAACAAACTACAAGTTAAACTTCATCAAACAGAGCCATCCTCAGTGCAGGCCAAACTGGTCTCTGTGCGGCCACTGTGAGACGAGTGCACAGGAACACTCATCAGGGTGAAAACAGCTTGTTCCAATGAAATGAACAAATGAAATCTATTGACGGGCAGCATGGTGGCTAAGTGGTTGGCAGTGTTGCGTCACAGCAAGAAGGTCCTGGCCTTTCTGTGGAGTTTGCATGTTGTCCCTGTGCTTGTGTGGAGGCACTCCAGTTTCCTCCCACACTCCAAAAACATGCATGTTAGGTTGATTGGTGACTCTAAATTGCCCATACGAGTGAGTGTGTGGTTGTGTGTCTATATGTGACCCTGTGATGGACTGGTGACCTGTCCAGGGTCACCTTTCACCCAAAAGAGAGCTGGGATAGGCTCCAGCAGATCCCTGTGACCCTGGTTAAGGAATAAGCGGGTATAGATAATGGATGGATGGATAGATGGAAAGCTATTGACTTACTGATCCAAGAACTTTCCAGAATCTTTCCCATATCACGTATGTCATTGGCCTTGTACGTCTTGGGACAAGCTGTAATTCACAGCCTGGGTAGTAAGGTTAGGCTCTCATATGGAAAAAAGTGCATACGTTAAAAAATCTGCGAGTACTTGGTTATAATAATGCATCTTTGCCACCCCTACTATATACATGTGTTTATATCTTTTCACGGTTCACATTTATAGACTTAAACACATTTTAGTGTTAATGTAATCACAGATGATTTTGCTGTGTATATATATACAAATTGTCAATGTATGTAATCCTCCAGCACAAAAGTCTGTTTTCTGACTATAGCTTACATTTTCTATATGGTTATATAAAGTTTATTATGTGTAGAGTCTCACAGTGAAAATTAAAAGTAATTCCTATCTTAATCTTAGAGTGTAGCTTCAACTGGGATTTAATTCTGGTCACTTGCATGAAAATGCAGTGTTCACCTCAGCCAAACCTTGTTACTATAGTAAAAGGCAGAACATCTTTCATTCAAAAAATACGGTATTTTCGAATATATCAAACAATCAAATAGGTACAAGATGTTTGCAGTTTAGTTACACAAATATTTTAGGAAAGAAGGTTGGCTGGTTGTCCTCATGTGAAAATTAGAGCCAGACTGATATGGGTTTTTTGGGGCCGATACCGATATTATGAAGTAAAAAAAATCTGATATCGATATATATCGGCCAATATTATTTATGTGTATATTATAGTACAGTACCAGTCAAAAGTTTGGATACACTTGCAAAGGCAATGGCATTTCAATTCGTGTGTCCAAACTTTTGACTGGTACTGTATATAGAATACAGTATACATAAATAGAATATATATATATATATACATCAATGCATTTTAAACACACATTAAAAAGGATATATAAAGGATATATATATATATATATATATATATGAGTTTATTTGCTGTATACTTCAAAGTATACGTTCATAAACTAAATAGTAAGGCTTGAAGTATATAACTAGTACAATACACGATATATAATACAATATATAATAAGTTCAATACACAGTAAAGTTACAGTACAAAATGAAACAGTACTAAATAAAACTATTTGTTTACTAAAAGTTTACTGCTCACCGAATGTACAGAACACTTAAAAGTATTCTTTTATAAACTGAAAATGGGCCAATTTAGTCCCAAGCATTAACACAGTATAGTGAAAAATGCACTAATAGTACATTTATATAATATACTTACAATATACAGTACATCAAATATACTTGGGACATATGCTGGTATTTTACTTAAAATAGACTTTTTTGTAAGGGTTGTTCGAACTTGTATAACTAGTGAATTTGAATGACTTCATTTGTAGAAATTTAGGAACAGTGAAAACAATAAATGTGCTAAAATCTTTACAGTAGCCTACTGTAAAAATGCATATTTTCAAATACTGGCAGACTGTTTTTGAGGGATGAGCTAGATAAAGCAACTTAAACAACTTAAAGACTTTGTTATAGAACAGCTACATGAGTGACATTGTCCATACATCCCCCATATAAACCGCAGTTTGCTGTACACAGTCCTGACTTCATCTATGCTCTGTGTGATGTATCCTGTTACTTCCATCTACAGTAATACAGTTAATTTTTACTATCTAATTACATTATCATCTAACCTGCATCCCTGTATCTGTTGTTGTTGCGTATTTGTGCTTCCATCCCACGCTGCTCTCACCTAGGCCTCCCAGCCAGGCCCACCGAGCTGTGCTGCAATCTGGAGCTCACACTCTGCCAACAGCATGGAGCTAAAACAGCAGAGCAGCCTCTCTCATTTTCACACAGAAATCCTTTTTGTCTAACTCTATAGCTATAGCTATAACTGTACAACAGAGGTCAATTCATGGCCAGTTAATGAAAGTTTTTCATGTTGTGTTCAAAGACAGCCTGATCACTTCCTAATTGAAATTAGCTTGTTGCTTTTTTATGATAATGTAAAATATAAATATAGCCAAAACCTTATTCATTTTTAGATACAAATACAAATGCAGAATAACTGAAGGAGTTTTTTTCTGCCTTTTGATAAACTACTTGAAATCAGCATGCCAAGTGGTAGTTTCCCCTTTAACCCAGAAGTATCCCAGGTAAGCGTGGGTCTCAAAATGATGCAGAAAAACTAGTCCATGCATTTGTTACCTCAAGGCTAGATTACTGTAACTCATTACTATCTGGATGTCCCAATATCTCCATAAAAAGCCTCCAGTTAATCCAGAATGCCACAGCCAGAGTCCTGACAGGAACTAGCAAGAGAGATCATATTTCTCCTATATTAGCTTCTCTTCATTGGCTCCCTGTAAAATACAGAATAGAATTTAAAATCCTTCTCCTCACATACAAATCCCTTCATGATCAAGCTCCTTCATACCTTAAAGACCTCATAGTACCATATTATCCCAATAGACCACTTCGCTCTCAGAGTGCAGGTCTACTTGTGGTTCCCAGAGTTTCCAAAAGTAGAATGGGAGGCAGAGCCTTTAGCTATCAAGCTCCTCTCCTGTGGAACCAGCTCCCAGCCTGGGTTCAGGAGGCAGACACTCTCTGTACTTTTAAGGCTAGACTTAAAACCTTCCTCTTTGACAAAGCCTATATTTAGGGCTGGCTTCAGGCAACCCTGAACCATCCCTTAGTTATGCTGCTATAGGCCTAGACTGCCTGAGGACTTCCATCATGCACTGAGCAAACCTGCCTCGTTTTTATTGAACAGAGTGAGAAAATTCTAAACCCTTTTTGATTACAGCATAACCCAAAAAACATCACAAAGGAAACTGACATTTAGATGTAGACAGTTTTGACAATCATGACCAGCTCTCCTCTCACCTTGGCACTGGTTCCTTCTCCCATATTTTTCAGTTGTTTGTTGTTGCTGTTCTTTTCTCTCTGCTCTATCTACTCACCCCAACCAGTCGAGGCAGATGGCCGCCCAAACTGCTGGAGGTTTTTTCTTCCGTTAAAGGGAGTTTTTCCTCTCCACTGTCGCCAAGTGCTGCTCATAAGGGATTTGTTGGGTTTTTAGTTTTAGTTTTTGTAAAGTGCCTTGAGATGATTTGTATTGTGATTTGGTAAAAGAAAATTGAATTGAATTGAATTGAATACTTGAGTGCCGACTTCTGGTCGAGCGCTGAACCAGAATCCTCTCGTGGAGCACAATGTTTGAGCATGGAGCAATAGATGTTTGAGGATGCCGAGGTACCCACTGTTGATTAACTGGATCAGATGAGGTGGATGGCAAAGTGAACTAGAAAAGGTAATTTCGGAAGAAATTACGTGGGAGAGCTGATACGCTGACGAAAAATACGAGGAGTAAGTTAAAGTCAAAAAAGCGGATGAAAGAAAAAAGTGCCAAGGAAGCAAAGAAGTTGACAAAGTAGAAGAAGTTGAAAGAAAAGGAAGGAAAATGAAGTTGAAAGTACAGAAAAAAGGCAGGAAGTAAGCATGAAAAGAGAGGAACTGAACAAAAAGACAGACAAAGAAGAAAGTACAGGATGAGTAAGAAAGGGTTGAAAGGCAATGAAAGTAAGAAAGAAAGGTGAGGAAAGAAAAAAGTGCCAAGGAAGCAAAGAAGTTGACCAAGTAGAAGAAGTTGAACGAAAAGGAAGGAAAATGAAGTTGAAAGTACAGAAAAAAGGCAGGAAGTAAGCATGAAAAGAGAGGAACTGAATAAAAAGACAGACAAAGAAGAAAGTACAGGATGAGTAAGAAAGGGTTGAAAGGCAATGAAAGTAAGAAAGAAAGGTGAGGAAAGAAAAAAGTGCCAAGGAAGCAAAGAAGTTGACAAAATAGAAGAAGTTGAAAGAAAAGGAAGGAAAATGAAGTTGAAAGTAAAGAAAAAAAGCAAGAAGTAAGCATGAAAACAGAGAGACTCAACAAAAAGACAGACAAAGAAGAAAGTACAGGATGAGTAAGAAAGGGTTGAAAGGCTATGAAAGTAAGAAAGAAAGGTGAGGAAAGAAAAAAGTGCCAAGAAAGCAAAGAAGTTGACAAAGTAGAAGAAGTTGAAAGAAAAGGAAGGAAAATGAAGTTGAAAGTAAAGAAAAAAGGCAGGAAGTAAGCATGATAAGAAGAAGAAGTACTTTATTAATCCCCAAGGGGAAATTAAATTGTTACAGCAGATATTAAAGTTATTACATTTAATGTTATTTAAATTATACAAATTGATAGTAATTAATAAAGTGATTAATAAAGTAATAAAGCAATCAACCTGTATGTAGAAAAGTAAAGTAATTTGTTTTTGGGGGTTTCAGTGTGTATGTGTGTGTGCATGTGTTATTGTTTATATTATGGAATTATAGAGTCTTATGGCCATGGACACAAAAGACTTCCTGAATCTCTCAGTCTTGGTTTTAGGAGGAATTAGTCTGGGGCCGAATGAACTTCCCATTCGCCACAGTTCCTCATGAAGTGGGTGGGCAGAATTGTCCAGTATGGAGTTGATTTTGTCCATCATCCTCCTCTCTGCCACAGCCTCCAGTCTGTTGTTCCAGTCCAACAACAGATTTTTCCTTCCTGATCAACTTGTTTAGTCCGTTGGCCTCGCCAGCCTTGATGCCACCTCCCCAGCATACAAACTGCAAAGAACAGTGCACTCGTTACTACAGACTGATAGAACGTCTTCAGTAGTTTGTTGCACACGCCAAAGGAACAGAGTCTCCTGAGGAAGAACAGTCTACTCTGTCCTTTCTTGAAGAGTGCATCTGTATTATTTGACCAGTCCAGTTTGTTGTTAATGTGGACTCCAAGGTATTTGTAGGAGTCCACAATCTCTACTTCGTCTCCAAGGATGGAGACAGGGACTGGGGTCTTCCTGCTCCTCCTAAAGTCCACCACCAGTTCTCTGGTTTTCTTGATATTGAGCTTTGGACAGTTGATGTTACACCAATCAACAAAGCTTTTTATCAAGTGAACTCAAAAGAGGGGCACTGAAGAAAAAGACAGACAAAGAAGAAAGTACAGGATGAATAAGAATTGGTTGAAAGGCAATGAAAGTAAGAAAGAAAGGTGAGGAAAGACAGAACTAGGAAGAAGAAGAAGAAGAAGTACTTAATTAATCCCCAAGGGGAAATTAAATTGTTACAGCAGTTATTAAAGTTATTAAATTTAATATTATTTAAATTATATAAATTGATAGTGATGAATAAAGTAATAAAGCAATTAACCTGTATGTAGAAAAGTAATTATTTGTTTTTGGGGGTTGGTGAGTGTGTGTGTGTGTATAAAAAAAAGAATATAAACAAACTAAAATAACCAAATAAAGGGGGATAAAGGGTGTGAACATATCCTGCCTAGTGAAGACGTCAAGGCCAACAATGGTGCCTACGGCAATCTGCCAGGAGCCAAGTGCTTGGTAAGAAGTGAAAGAAGTACGTTTTATCTCATTTCTCGGGGGTGTGCACATATTTACCTGGTTCACCTGAGATTATTTACATGTGAACAGTGAACAGAGTACAAGGGGGGGTCGCATTACCTGTAATGAGGTGAGACGGGAAAAAACGGACTTCTCCTTACGTTCATACGGATTAAATAAAAAGTGATGATTTGTTTTCGACTTGAATTGTTTCACTCAAAAGAAAACATTTCAAGCTTTCTAGCCATATAATTCTTATTTTTAGGAGCCAAGTATTCGCTGAGATTCTGGTTGTTTTATTTACGCGTCTGTGAAGAGAAATGGCAGAGACAGACAAGGCAGAGATCGCACCCTGTCGGCTTTCTTTATTTAAAAAAAGCACAACGTTTTGCTGTTATTATGATGGTATACCACTAAAACCAGATTTGAATGATACATTTCTTTTATCTGTACGATCAGAATTGACGGAGTAATTTCAGTTTGTTTCGGCCTTATCAGGAAACGATGCGTCAAAACGCGCCGGCGCTTGCGTCGACCCCAGAGGGTTTTAAGCAGCCAGTCGGGTTTAAGCAGCCAATATATATATATAGCTCGGTGGCTCCACACCAGCTAACGGGGCTAGGCTAGCTGGCTTTGACATTAAGCAGCCAGTCAGTCTAATTAGCAATCACAGATAGCCGCTGTTATGCTAATGCTTTGTTTTGATCTGTTGCTATGGTGACCTAAGCCCAGAGTGGGAGGGGGAGTGACACAGCGCTTTACACACGCTGAGTGAATGAGAGGCTAACAAAACTTCACCTCACAAAATGGAGGACTACAGAAAAACTATAAGACCTATCGAAATAATTCTTTCACTAACAGTGCCAGGAGGCTTCAACGAAGAGAGTGATCCGCTTTTTGTGAAGATATTCCAAAAAATGAACGATTGGTGGCGAGTTAGAAACAGCCTTCATTTCTGTTTTCCCCCAAAACGCTACGACCGTTTTAGAATGGGAGTGAATGAGAGATTGAGCAGTCACTCTCCGTCTGTTTGGCCACGTTGCGGAAAAACCGTAGGTCCTATCAAAATAAGAAAAGCATCGCCTGAAAGAAGACAAAAATCTCTACTACTTTTGAGAAAATGGTGTATGAAGAGTCAAAATTGTGGCCGTGACGGCGAGTTAGAGAGAAAAATTTTCCTTAAACTTAACAGCTTCTCCCGCTCTAGCTGTGACGTCACACGCTCTAGCCTGCTGGAGGATTCTGCAATACACACCAATGGAAAAGTTGAAAAATGACCAAAAACAGCCTAAAATATAAACTGCCAGAAATCAAAAAGTATAAAAGATATCAAGAAGCTGACTTAGAGACTAAAAGTTTAAAGGGTCTAGACCGGTTTAAAGTTGAAATGACGTTTCTAGCCCAAAGTATGACGATTTGGGAACCTCAAATAAAGAGGAAAGTTTCATGGAAGTTGAAAGTTTTCTCCATAGAAAACCATTGTAAAAAAAAGGTGAAAAAAGTTGAATAAAAGAAAAAGTATAAAAGATAAAAAGAAGAAAAGTAATAGCAGGAAAGTCCTCTGAAAGATGCACGTTTTGAAGTTTGAACGGAGTTTCTAGCCCAAAGCGTCTGGAAGAAGATAGCGACCGAAGAAAAGGGCGAAATAATAATAAAAAAAACTAGAAAAGGTAATTTCGGAAGAAATTACGTGGGAGAGCTGATACGCTGACGAAAAATACGAGGAGTAATTTAAAGTCAAAAAAGCGGACGAAAGAAAAAAGTGCCAAGGAAGCAAAGAAGTTGACATAGTAGAAGAAGTTGAAAGAAAAGGAAGGAAAATGAAGTTGAAAGTAAAGAAAAAAGGCAAGAAGTAAGCATGAAAAGTGAGGATCTGAACAAAAAGACAGACAAAGAAGAAAGTACAGGATGAGTAAGAAAGGGTTGAAAGGCAAGGAAAGTAAGAACGAAAGGTTAGGAAAGAAAAAAGTGCCAAGGAAGCAAAGAAGTTGACCAAGTAGAAGAAGTTGAAAGAAAAGTAAGGAAAATGAAGTTGAAAGTAAAGAAAAAAGGCAGGAAGTAAGCATGAAAAGAGAGGCACTGAACAAAAAGACAGACAATGTAGAAAGTACAGGATGAGTAAGAAAGGGTTGAAAGGCAAGGAAAGTAAGAAAGAAAGGTGAGGAAAGAAAAAAGTGCCAAGGAAGCAAAGAAGTTGACAAAGTAGAAGAAAGGTTAGGAAAGAAAAAAGTGCCAAGGAAGCAAAGAAGTTGACAAAGTAGAAGAAGTTGAAAGAAAAGGAAGGAAAATGAATATGAAAGTAAAGAAAAAGGGCAGGAAGTAAGCATGAAAAGAAGAAGAAGAAGTACTTTATTAATCCTCAAGGGGAAATTAAATTGTTACAGCAGTTACTAAAGTTATTAAATGTAATATTATTTAAATTATACAAATTGATTAAGTAATTAATAAAGTAATTAATAAAGCAATCAACCTGTATGTAGAAAAGTAAAGTAATTTGTTTTTGGGGGTTGGAGTGTGTATGTGTGCATGTGCGTGCATGCATGCATGCATGCGTGTGAATGTTGTGTGTGTCTGTGTTATTGTTTATATTATGGAATTATAGAGTCTTATGGCCGTGGACACAAAAGACTTCCTGAATCTCTCAATCTTGGTTTTAGGAGGAATTAGTCTGGGGCCGAATGAACTTCCCATTCGCCACAGATCCGCATGAAGTGGGTGGGCAGAATTGTCCAGTATGGAGTTGATTTTGTCCATCATCCTCCTCTCTGCCACAGCCTTCAGAATGTCCAGTTGATGGACATACTCCAACCTGTTAGTTGTATTTGATGATAGTCAGTAGCTTGTTGCACACGTCAAAGGAACAGAGTCTCCTGAGGAAGAACAGTCTGCTCTGTCCTTTCTTGAAGAGTGCATCTGTATTGTTTGACCAGTCCAGTTTGTTGTTAATGTGGACTCCAAGGTATTTGTAGGAGTCCACAATCTCTACTTCGTCTCCAAGGATGGAGACAGGGACTGGGGTCTTCCTGCTCCTCCTAAAGTCCACCACCAGTTCTCTGGTATTCTTAATATTGAGCTTTAGACAGTTGTTACACCAATCAACAAAGCTTTTTATCAAGTGAACTCAAAAGAGGGACACTGAAGAAAAAGACAGACAGATAAGAAAGTACAGGATGAATAAGAATTGGTTGAAAGGCAATGAAGGTAAGAAAGAAAGGTGAGGAAAGACAGAACTAGGAAGAAGAAGAACAAGAAGTACTTTATTAATCCCCAAGAGGAAATTAAATTGTTACAGCATTTATTAAAGTTATTACATTTAATATTATTTAAATTATACAAATTGATAATAATTAATTAAGTAATTAATAAAGTAATAAAGCAATCAACCTTCATGTAGAAAAGTAAAGTAATTATTTGTTTTTGGGGGTTGGTGAGTGTGTGTGTGTATGTATGTGTGTATAAAAAAAGGAATATAAACAAACTAAAATAATCAAATAAAGGGGGATAAAGGGTGTGAACATGTCCTGCCTAGTGAAGACGTCAAGGCCAACAATGGTGCCTACGGCAATCTGCCAGGAGCCAAGTGCTTGGTAAGAAGTGAAAGAAGTACGTTTCATGTCATTTCTCGGGGGTGTGCACATATTTACCTGGTTCACCTGAGATTATTTACATGTGAACAGTGAACAGAGTACAAGGGGGGGGGGGGGTCGCATTACCTATAATGAGGTGAGACGGGAAAAAACGGACTTCTCCTTACGTTCATACGGATTAAATAAGAAGTGATGATTTGTTTTCGACTTGAATTGTTTCACTCAAAAGAAAACATTTCAAGCTTTCTAGCCATATAATTCTTATTTTTAGGAGCCAAGTATTCGCTGAGATTCTGGTTGTTTTATTTACGCGTCTGTGAAGAGAAATGGCAGAGACAGACAAGGCAGAGATCGCACCCTGTCGGCTTTCTTTATTTAAAAAAAGCACGACGTTTTGTTGTTATTATGATGGTATACCACTAAAACCAGATTTGAATGATAGATTTCTTTTATCTGTACGATCAGAATTGACGGAGTAATTTCAGTTTGTTTCGGCCTTATCAGGAAACGATGCGTCAAAACGCGCCGGCGCTTGCGTCGACCCCAGAGGGTTTTAAGCAGCCAGTCGGGTTTAAGCAGCCAATATATATATATAGCTCGGTGGCTCCACACCAGCTAACGGGGCTAGGCTAGCTGGCTTTGACATTAAGCAGCCAGTCAGTCTAATTAGCAATCACAGATAGCCGCTGTTATGCTAATGCTTTGTTTTGATCTGTTGCTATGGTGACCTAAGCCCAGAGTGGGAGGGGGAGTGACACAGCGCTTTACACACGCTGAGTGAATGAGACGCTAACAAAACTTCACCTCACACAACGGAGGACTACAGAAAAACTATAAGACCTATCGAAATAATTCTTTCACTAACAGTGCCAGGGGGCTTCAACGAAGAGACTGATCTGCTTTTTGTGAAGATATTCCAAAAAATGAACGATTGGTGGCGAGTTAGAAACAGCCTTCATTTGCGTTTTCCCCCAAAACCCTACGACGGTTTTAGAATGGGAGTGAATGAGAGATTGAGCAGTCACTCTCTGTCTGTTTGGCCACGTTGCGAAAAAACCGTAGGTCCTATGAAAATAAGAAAAGCATTGCCTGAAAGAGGACAAAAATCTCTACTACTTTTGAGAAAATGGTGTATGAAGAGTCAAAATTGTGGCCGTGACGGCGAGTTAGAGAGAAAAATTTTCCATAAAGTTAACAGCTTCTCCCGCTCTAGCTGTGACGTCACACGCTCTAGCCTGCTAGAGGATTCTGCAATACACACCAATGGAAAAGTTGAAAAATGAGCAAAAACACCCTAAAATATAAACTGCCAGAAATCAAAAAGTATAAAAGATATC